>NC_142513.1:36096515-36399545 GCF_057876585.1 Rhinolophus sinicus
CCTTCATCAAATCTCTGTATTTAAACCATCTAAGGAAATTATATTTCCTGCCAGGATAGTGACAGTTGCACTTTGCCTTCCCTAACCATAGCATTCTTTGAAAGTAAGAAATACATATATTTAATATTTAGTTATAAAATGCTTAAGTTGATACTGCAATGCCTTGGTTCTTGTTTGGCTGGCATGCTACTCAAAATTTATGAGGGAAATAAAAATAGAAGGTGGCATCTTATGTAACATGGTTTGGGTTCATGTATGCATGTCATTCTGTACCTGCAGAGGTAGGATTTATGTCTATAGTAACCGACCAGGTGGGTGTCTGAATAGCTTGCTGCAGCATCTACCACCCCACAAGTGGCTGAATGAGTCATGTGTTTCTTAAACACAAGGCAGGGTTTGACCAAAGTCCTTTCAGTCAGGACAATAAAAGCTAAGATGAAGTAAATGTCACATTGTGTTTACACTCTAGTATATGAGTTCTGAGAATTAAGTTATCGAACTTGCCATCGTGCGCTTACAGAGACAGCACTGTACAAACAGCTCAGGAAGGTTTCATAACCTTGGTGTATCAGTGTCTCACAGCTGGATACCTGTCGATGTGTGGCGGTGTCTTGCTGAGTGGCGTTCATTATTTTTGTTGCGTGTTTTTGTGTGCTGTTGCGAGAATGTCTGAACTTGAATTAGAGCAATGAACAAACATCAAATTTCTTGTTAAACTTGGCAAAAGTGGAAGTGAAATCAGGGACATGTTAGCCCATGTTTATGGGAATAATGTCATGAAGAAAACGGCAGTGTACAAATGAAGTAAACCTTTTTCTGAGGTGAGAGAACACATCACAGATGAAGAGAGGCCAGGGTGGCCAGAGCAGAACTAATGAAAACATTACAAAAATTTGTGGAACTATGCATAAAAATATTTGGCTAACTGTGAGAAGTATAGCAGACCAAGTAAACATCAATAGAGAAACAGAAAAATCTTAACTGAAAATCTTGACATGAGAAAGGTGTGTGCAAAAATGGTCCCGGAGGAGCACACTGATGAACAAAAGCAAAGGAGAGTCGAAGTTTGCCAAGACCTTTTGGAGAGGCAACATGATGTTTTGGGCCATGTTATCAATGGTCATGAAATATGGGTGCACCAATAGGACCCTGAAACAAAGCACCAAAATGCTCAATGGAAGTCAGCCAATTCTCCAGGACCAAAAATGTTCTGTCAGTCCAAATCAAGATTTAAAATGATGTTGCTAAACTTTTTTTGATATCAGAGTGATTATTTGTTATGAATTTGTACCAACAGGACAAACACTTAATCAAGTTTACTATTTGGAAGTGCTGAAAAGGCTGCATGAAAAAATGAGATGAAAACGGCCTGAACTTTTCGCCAACAATTCATGTCTCTTGCATCACGACAATGCACAAGCTGACACGGCCCTGTCTGTGAGGGAGTTTTTAGCCAGTAAACAAATAAGTGTATTGGAACACCCTCCCAACTTACTTGATCTGGCTCCCAATGACTTTCTTCTTTACCCAAAGATAAAGTAAATATTACAAGGAAGACATTTTGATGACATTCAGGACACCAAGGGTAATACAACAGCTCTGATGGCCATTCCAGAAAAAGAGTTCTCAAATTGCTTTGAAGGGTGAACTAGGCACTGGCATCAGTGCATAGATTCCCAAAGGGAGTACTTCGAAGGTGACCATAGTGATATTCAGCAGTGAAGTATGTAGCACTTTTTCTAGGATGAGTTCGTGAACTTAGTTGTCGGACCTCGTATATGGCATGGATGGTATATTTATTTTATATGTATATATAATATATATTATACTTTTACATATTTATATATACACACATTCATACTAGAGAGAAAATCTGAGCTATGAATGATGCTGCTTAAGCGCAGTGTTAACTACTAGGTTGGTGCAAAAGTAATTGCAGTTTTTGCAATTATTTGTAGCCTTTTAAACCACAATTACTTTTGCACCAACGTAATAAATGCAGCAGACTGCATGGATCTAAAAAGAAAGTCAGAGACAGCCTAGTCTTAGGTTCTTGTTGTATAACCACTTTATAGAAAATAAACACCTTTTAAAATCCCAGTATTTACTAGGCAGTATACACATTAATGCACATTTAATTTGGATATAAACAAATTACGTGGGTGCTGAAATGATTGACTGGGATTAAGGGACCAGGCAGAAATAAATTCTGAGATAGCTTCTGACCTTGAGAAGTAAATTAAATCAGTGACACAATGGTGGCCACTTGAGCTGAATTTCTTTCTTCTTTCTTTTTGGAACATCTTCCTTTTCTTTAGAAGTCTGTTTATGGAACAGCTCCTTTGATAACTGAAAAATGTTTAAGATAAATTAATGTCTTATGCAATGAAAAAGTCTAAAAAAAAAGGTATCCCAATAGGAACAGGGCTTTGAGGGTATTTATGAATTATTTATTATTATTATTATTATTATTATTATTATTATTATTTATTTAGTTATTTTGTGTGGCAGGGAGGGTGGAGAGATGAGCAAAGGATGAATTGCAATGACCACATATGACCTCCGCTGCTCTCATTTTCTTCTTTAATTCAGGCCATATGGATTGCTCCATTATCCTGAGCTTTCTTGTTGCTAAGCTCTGCTGAGAAAAAGGCCGTGATTTCCACAGTTCCTTAGTCCTTTATATACCTAAAGAGAAACCCACAGGTTTGTTTTTTTTTTTTCAATTTCCATAGTTTTCTACTAATCATAATGGTATAATCAAAATTCCATGTAAATGGTCATTGTGAAGCTTAAGAAATACATCAAGATTGCAGCTGCCCTGGTTCTTGATCTGCTGTTTCTCACATTGCAGAGGGGTAAATTATGAACATGTTGGGCTATTTCCCTCTGTTCCAAGGGCAGAGGTCACTCGTCTCCTGCCGCTACCTGCCCACCCTCTTGGGCAGACTCTGCAATATTGTTGGACAGCCAGCCTCCAGGAGAATCATGGCTCCTCTACTTGTTCTCACTACTGTACTCCACATATCCCCATCCGCCAAGGGAAGTTTTTGTTGCTTAATCTTTATTCTCTCTCTCTCTCTCTCTCTCTCTCTCTCTCTCTCTCTCTCTCTCTCTCTCTCTCTGTATTATAAAAATAAAACGTATTTTGAAAGTGATCATCACCCTCATCTCTGCTGCAGACAGACAAGAAAAGTAGGAGTCCCCTTATCAAACTGCACTTGTCCACATGCCTTAGATGAGCACTAGGCATTAACAAGGGCGGTGAGCCTGGACGCCTGTGCCCCATCACACCATTTGGAAGGAATTTATTCACAGCTTCTCCTGAGTCAGGAGGGAAGATTTAAATAAATGTATAGTCCTATGTAAGCAACTCCCCAGTCAATATGTAGAACATTTCTATCACCCTAGAAAGTTTAATCATGACCCCTTCTGGTCAATCCCAGCCCCTTTATTTTATTTGTTTATTTGTTTATTTATTTACTTAAAACATGTTATTTCAGGACCCATCAGCTCCAAGTCAAGTAGTTGTTTCAATCTACTTGTGGTGGGCACAAGTCACAGTGGCCCATGTGGGGATTGAACCGGCAATCTTGGTGTTATGAGCACCGCACTCTAATCAACTGAGCTAACCAGCCAACACAGCCCCTTTAGAAAAACCATTGTTCTAACAGCTTAGTTTGACTGTTCTTAAGCTTTGTATACATGGAACCTTGCAGTACAACCACTTTTGTATCTGACTTCTTCCATTCAAAGTACTATTTTTGAGATTCATCCATGTTGTGTGTATCAGTAATCCATTCTTCATTTTTTTAAATGGCAATACAATATTTATTATATGTCAGAAATGTACCTGAGTATAATTATGACATGAAATGCAATGGGCATTGCTAAAGGGAATTCCTAATGTCATGAAAAGTGCTTTGTAATTTCGATGTGTTATTAAAGCCACTGTTGACATTATTATACAAAGAAGAGTTCTGCCTCTGATAAAACATTCCTTAGTAATTAGTAAGCCTCTGTATTTGACAGACTTGGAATTTTACATGTTTGCTGTCACACGGGAATTGCTTCAATTTCAATTCCTAAAATGAGCTTTTGAATTTAGTATTCCGAAAGAACACTGAAGCCACTGGTCGGTAAACTCATTTAGAAAATATACTAGAAACAGCAGTTGGAAATGCTTATCTGTCAAAGCTGAGAGCTGTTTTGTTTTATTTTATTTTTTAATAGGCTATTTTAGATCAGTTTTAGATTCATAACAAAATTGAGTGGAAGGTACAGAGATTCCCCCATGTACCACCTGCACCTACGTACAAACAACCTCCCTCATTATCAAAATCTTGCACTAGAGTGGTACATTAGATATAATTAATGGACCTACGTTGACACATGAGTATCACCCAAAGTCCATACTTTATACTAAGATTCACTCTTGGTGTTGTATATTCTGTTGGTTTGGACAAAAGTATGACATGTATCCACCATTACAGTATCATAAAGAATAGTTTCACTGCCCTAAAAAAATCCTCTGTGCTACACCTAGTATTCACTTCTTCCTCCCCCCCTAAACCTGGACAACCTCTGATCCTTCAACTGTATCCATAATTTTGTTTTTCCAGATCTAGTTGAAATCATACAGTATGTAGTCTTTTTAGATTGGCTTCTTTCTCTTAAGAATATGTATTTAAGTTTCCTCCATGTCTTTTTATGGCTTGATAGCTCATTTATTTTTAGTACTGAATAATATTTCATTGTGTGTATGTACCTACCACATCCACTCACCTACTGAGGGATGCCTTGGGTGTTTCCAAATTTAGATAGTTATGAACAAAGTGACTAAACATCTGTGTTCAAGTTTTGGGTGGACATAAAGTTTTCAACTCCTTTAGGTAAACACCAGGGAGCACAATTGCTGGAGCCTGTGGTAAGACTAGGTTTAGCTTTATAAGAAACTGCCAAACTGTCTTCCAAAAATATTATTTTGAATCCCCACCAGTAATGAATGTGAGTTTCTATTGTTCCACATCCTTGCCAGCGTTTGGTATTATCAGAGTTCCAGATCTTGACCTTTCTAATAGCTGTATAGTTGTATATCATTGTTGTTTCAATATGCAGTTCTCTGATTATGTATGTGGAGTATCTTTCAATATGCTTATTTGCCATCTGTGTATTATCTTTGGTGTGGTGTCTGATCAGGTCTTCTGCCCATTTTTAAATCAAATTACTCATTTTCTTTTTGCTAATTTTAAGAGTTCTTTGTATATTTTGGGTAACAATCCTTTATTAGATATGTCTTTTGCAAATATGTCCTCCTTTTCTCCCAGTCTGGCTTGTCTTCCATTCTCTAGACAATGTCTTTCACAAAAGAGAAGTTTTTTTAATTTTAATGATGGATAGCTTATTATTTTTTTATTTTATGGATCAAGTCTTTGGTATTGTATCTAAAAATCTATCACTATAACTATGGTTACTTAGGTGTTTCTCCTATGTTATCGCCTAAGAAATATATATATATATATATATATATATATATACTTAATTGAATACATTATTGCTACTATTGTTTTGAAAAATTATTATCTGTAAGATTAAGAATAAGAACAATAAAACTTTTTATTTTACTTTCATTTATTCCTTCCCCAATGCTTTTCCCTTGTGTATTGATCAGACATGTTGTTTTCCTATTCTGAAGAACTTCATTTAAGTTCTTGCAAGGCAGATTTACTGGCAACAAATTCCCTCAATTATTGTTTCTGAGAAAGTCTTTATTTCTCCTTCACTTAAAAAAAAAAGATTAGAAGATTTTTTTTATTAAAATACAGCTAATATATAGTATTATATTAGTTTCAGGTGTACATCAAAATTATTCTACAGTACCCACCTACCTCTATACAGTGTCATTGCCATATTATTGATTTTATTCCCTATGCTAAGAAGTGATCACCGTGATAAGTCTAGCAACCATGTGACACTGTATCATGCTATCACAATATGATTGATCTTTCTCCCCTTTTAAAATTTTCAATTAGATTTGACATTCAATATTATTTCATATTAGTTTCAAGTATACAGAATAATATTTAAACATTTATATAATTTAGGAAGTGATCTCCCTAACTAGTACCACCTGGCACTATACATAGTTATTACCATATTATTGATTACACTCCCTATCCTTTACATCCCCATGACTATTTTACAACTATCAATTTGTACTTCTTAATACTTCACCTTTTTCACCCTGGTCCCAACCCCATTACCTTTTATTACCCTGATAGGTCTAGTACCTATCTGGCACCATACATAGTTATTACACTATTAGTGACTATATTCCTTATGCTATACCCTACATCCCCATGACTACTGTGTAACAAGCAATCTGTACTTCTTAATCCCTTTCCCTTTCACCCATCCTTAAACGTCCCCACCCATTTTACAGAAATCCCTCTAAGATTCCTTGTAATATTGGTTTGATGGTGATGAACTCCTTCAGCATTTTCTTGTCTGGGAAGCTCTTTATCTGTCCAATTCTAAGTGATAACTTTGCTGGGTAGAGTAATCTTGGTTGTAAGTCCTTGTTTTTCATCACTTTGAGTATTTCCTGCTAATTCCTTCTGGCCTGCAAAGCTTCTGTTGAGAAATCAGCTGACAGTCTTATGGGGGCTCCCTTATAGGTAACTAACTGCTTTTTTGTTGCTGCTTTTAAGATTCTCTCTTTGTCTTTAACCTTTGGCATTTTATTTATGATGTGTCTTGGTGTTAGCCTCTTTGGGTTCACCTTAATTGGGACTCTCTGCTCTTCCTGGGCTTATTTGTCCATTTCCTTCACCAGGTTAGGGAAGTTTTCTGTCATTGTTTCTTCAAATAAGTTTTCAATTCCTTGCTATCTCTCTTCTGGTACCCCTATAACGTGAATATTAGTATGCTTGATATTGTCCCGGAGGCCCCTTAAATTCTCCTCAATTTTTTGGATTCTTTTTGCTGTTCTGGTTGAGTGTTTTCTGCTACCTTATTTTCTACATTGCTGGTTGGATCCTCTGCTTCATCTAATCTACTGTTGATTCCCTGTAATATATTCTTCTTTTCTCTTATTGTATTCTTTATTTCTGAATGGTTCTTTCTCATGTCTACTATCTCCAATTTATTTTTCCCATCTCTTTGTTAAAGTTCTTTCTGAGATAAGTGAGTATCGTTATAATAAGTATTTGGAACTCTACATCTGATAGATTGCTTATCTTCATTTTGTTTAGTTCTTTTTCTGGAGCTTTGTTCTGTTCTTTTACTTGGGACATGTTTCTTTGTCTCCCCATTTTGGCTTCCTCCCTGTATTTGTTTTTATGCATTAGATAGGGCTGCTATATCTTCCTGTCTTAGTAGAGTGGCCTTATGTAGTAGGTGTGCTGTGGGGTTCAGTGACACAGTCTTTGTGGTCACCTGAGCCACACCCTCCCTCTGTGTCCCTGTGTGCCCTCCTCTTGTAGTTGAGCCTTGGTTCATAATTGCATATCAATGGGAGGGATTGACCCTTGAGCTCACTCATTGTGAGGACTGGCCTTGACTACAGTAGAAGAGTAGTTGTGCAGGGGCTGACCCTACAGAACAGGATCTGCCTTAGCAGAACTCTGGTGTCTGCCCTATCTGCCTGTTGGGTGTGTTGTTCTTGGAGGTGGCTGGGTGATGCTCTAGCTAATTTTGAAGTGGGCCACTGGGGGCGCCAGCCCCAGGACCACCTTAAAGGGGATCCTCTATAAGTCAAGTTTAGCCACAGCCCATACCCCACCTCGGCCTCCCAGTAGGAGACACAAAGAACTATGCAGTAGGCTGCCACCCATGCTGGGCTTAGAAGCACCTTGAGAGGCTAAGCTGTGAACCAAGGCTGGCTGCTACTAGTCCCACGCTCAGGTCTGCTCAGCTATAGGTACAGGACATGCTCAAGGCAGATGCTGCTTGTCTGGGTTCTGTGAATCTTTGAGAGACTCTAGAAAAGTCTGTAGCATGAGCTAAGGCAGGCAGTTGGTATGAAAAAGCCACTGAAAGCAGCTTGGGTGTGTCAAAAAGTTTGGCAGGGAGGGGTGTCTCAAATCACCAGGGCATGGTGAAGCAACTACAGAGACTCAGATATGGAGGCCACCTGTGTTTGCACACCAAGAAAGGGGAGGGCTCAACAAAGAAACAATGATCTCCACCAGCTTTTCTGTCCAGAATAAAGCTGCTTCCCCAGCCCCCATCCCAAGCCAGGCAACTCAGTTTCCCACCATATGTCCCTTCCTCCATTGCAGCTACTGCCCCCACACTAGAACTCAGAGAAAGTGATCCCATTGGTAGGTAAGTCCAGGTATGGTCCCTTTAAGGGGAGCACCTGGGAGTGCAGCTGCCCTCAGTCTCAGTCACAATCTCCACTGGTTTTACAACCAGAAATTATGGGGACTTCTCTCCCTAGCACTGAAACCCTGGGCTGGGGTGGGGCTAGAACCTCTTGATCCTCTGGAGGGTGAGGTTGGGGGAAACTTCACAGCCAAAATATCCCTTCCAATCTTTAATGGTCACACGTGAGTGTGGGACCAGCCTGTTTGGATTCTCTGTCCCTCCTACCAGTCTTGACATGGCTTCATCTGTATGTCCTCAGTTATAGGGCTTCAGTTCAGCAAGCTTTTAAGTTATTCTTAGTGATGGTTGTTTGTAGTTGTTATTTTGATGTGGTCATGAAAGAAGGTAAGCACAGCATTTACCTACTGCACCATCTTGGTATTCTCTCTCCTTCACTTTTGAAGGATAATTTTGCAGGGTGCAGAATTAGGCTAGTTGTTTAGTTCTCTCAACACTTTAAATATTTCATTTGCTTCTCTTCTTACTTGCGTAGTTTCTAAGAAGTCAGTTATATTTCCCATCTTTGATTCTCTGTATGTAAGGTTTTTTTTCTCTGTTTGTTTTTATGTTTTGTTTTCCCTTTGACTTCTTTGAATATTTTTTTTCTTTATTTTTGATTTTCTGCAGTTTGAATGTGATATGCCGAGGTGTAGTTTTATTGTTTGTTCATTTTTGTATTTATCTTGCTTGGTGTTCTCTGAGCTTCCTGGATATTTATTTGGTGTCTGACATTAATCTGGGAAAAATTCTTCAAATATTTTGCTTCAAATAGTTCTTTTGTTCCTTTCTTTGTTTTCCTTCTGGTATTCCCAATTTTATTATGTTATGTCTTTTGTAGTTGTTCAATAGTCCTCGGGTACTTTTTTTTTTTTTTTTTTTTTAACCTCCAGTCTTTTCTCTTGTTTTTTTCCATTTTGAAAGTGTCTGTGGACTTCCAAAGTTTCTATATCCTCAAGCTTGGAGATTCTTTCTTCAGCTGTGTCTAGTCTAATAATAAGCCCATCAAAGGTATTCTTCATTTCTGTAACAATATTTGTTATCTCTGCATTGTTTTCTGATTCTTTATTAGAATTTTTATCTTTCTGCTTATATTGCCCATCTATTCTTATATGCTATGTACTTTATTCATTAGAATCCTTAGCATGTTAATTATTCCAAAATGTTTAGCATATCTGAGTCTGGTTCTGACGCTTCTTCTGTCTCTTCAAACTATGTTTTTTGTGTGTTTGTTTTTGCCTTTTAGTATGTCTTTTAATTTTTTCTTGATAGCTGGACATGATGTACTGGTTAAATGAAACTGTAGTAAATAGATCCTCAGTAATGTGTCGGTGAGGTGGGTGTGTGGGGGAGGAGGTGTTCTATTGCCCTAGTATAAGATCTCAGTCTCTTAGTGAGCCTGTGCTGCTGAACTGAACATCACAAGTGTTTCTTAGTTCCCCTCTTTCCCTCTTGGGTGAGATAGGATGACTAGAGTGAGCTGGGATTGGATGCTTCCCTTCCCCAATGTTAATGGCTACAGCTAGCTGCAGTAGTATATTGCCCTTCCCCCAGGTAGGCTAGGCTCTGGTAAAACCCCAGCAGGTTAGGCTCTGGTAAAATAGTTTCTCCTGAGGACAGGCCTTGTTAAGAACAGAGTGGCATATTTCAAAATAGTTCCTTTTCCCTCCCCCTGCAGGTAGCATGAAGGGATTTTTCTCTACATTCACTGTGAGAATCTGGTTGAGCTAGTGGAGGTAAAACTTTTAAAAGTGTGCAAGGCCACTGTAAGTCTAGGCCACCCTGGAGATTTTAACTTTCAGACTTGACTGCTCCAAGCTCCAACAGTTCCTTAGTTTCAGTTTAGGTTTTCCTACCCTGGCGCTAGTTCCTGTGTAGGCTTCTGCTCAGGAGTTTCTTCTCCAGTAAGTTGTGATACTCTGTATTCACCTGCCTGTCTCCAATTTAGAGGGACAGTGGTTGCTTTGTGATCTCACTTCTCTCATGGATCTAAGAAGACTTGTCAAGTTTTTCAGTTTGTTCAGCTTTTTATTTTTAGGAGGGGCTGATATCTTTCAAGCTCCTTACATGCCAGAATGTCCTTCTGCTTTTAAGAAGAAAAAGGCCAGGTTTCACATATGTGAAATGCTAGGCAAACATCTACTGTTTCTCTCAAGAATATCTCTGAGTGTACACAGAAGTTCCATCTTCCTGAAGAGATTCCTAAAAATAAATCTTTAACATTTATGTTTAAATGGATATCTATTCCCACTGAGATCACATCCTAAATGAATTTTTTTCTGTTTTTTTCTTTCTTTTTTTTTCCTGGCCCCAGCAGCTTCTCATGACATGTTATAACTTCAAGCTATGTTATGTCTGCTTACTACAGCTCAAGCAGGAGCACAGATTGATTTTTGATGAGAAATATGCCCTTCTAGGGTTTCACTTTTCTACCACAAATTTAGTCTAGATCTCATGGTTTGTGAAATGTTGTCATTCATTATTAAGACTAACAATGATAAGCATTATGGGAAGTTTGCATTTTAAAATGCAGTGTCCCTGCTTTTCAATTCTGTAGCTTATTTGGTGTCTTCATTCTTCTGTCATTTCTCAAGTGCCTCACTGTGGGGAAGAGGAGGAATGAGCCAGGTTCTGTCTGTTTGAGGAAAATGGTACATGCATCATTTCCAATTAGATCTCTCTAGGCATTTTCAGGAACAGTCACTTATGTTTGGGTAAAACCTAGAAATCCAAAAACCAAAAGGTAAAGCATGTTCTAGATAGAATAGTAAAAGGTCACGTATGCAATCAATCAGAATCAATAGTTCAGGCCACTCAAAATTCATTTTAGATTCTTAAAAGAAATCCAGAGTGTGGCAATTTGGGGGCTGTCTAATCAGAAAGCTTCTTTTGGAGGCCAATGCTTTATACTACAGCAAGTATGGTACAATTCATTCAGAGGTTTAACCATAAATGAGGTCGTTTTGTGAAAACCTGCTCATCTCCTACCTGTTTCTGTTACCAAAAATTGCATTTTCTAGTATCAGGAAGGGATTCTGTGAAAAAGAAAAAGAAGAAAAAAGGTAATGCAAATCTACTTTCAGGTTCTCAAGGGAAGCAGTGAGACCATACTTGATCTAGACAATTGAACACACCTTCACTTGAGTTTGCAGTTCTAAGCTTATCCACGAGTCTGGGGCTCCCAGCTGGGTTTCCAGGCCTTTTGTGCTGAATAGCATTCTTGTTCCTCTAGGCTTTCTGTATATCTTTTCTTTTATTCACATCTTTTAGTAAATAAGGTAAATATAATTGATCCTTAAACAATGCAAGGGTTTAGGGCACCCACACCCACGCAGTTGAAAATCCACATATAACTTTTTATTCCCCCAAAACTGTACTACAGTCAGTCCTGTGCATCCCCAGTCAACAAACTGCTATCTGAAAACGGTATTTTCGATCGGTGGCTGGAAATGTGCAGTTGGGAATCTGTGGTTGGGAATGTGGAAATACTGTTTTCCATACGTGATTGTTTGAACCTGCAGATGCAAAAGCCATGGATAGAAGGGCTGACTGCATTTAAAAAAAAAAAAAAAAAAAAAGCTAACGTATTAGGGGATCAACTCTTCAGGGAAAGAGACCTAACCAAGAAGATCTGTGAGGAGCAAAAAATATGTGACTTACACAATTTAATTTTCACAAAAAGAAGGTAGCCTTCTCCCTATGCTGCAGGTGTGTCCTCTGAGGAATGGAGGTGTGCTGTGCTCACACAGACTGCAAGTGTCAGGGGAGGATGCAATGTGTGGAAGTTCTGACTCCAAAGCCTCTTCTCCTTTCCTTATTCCAGAGTTTCACTTCAGGTAAATCCCATGCCTCTTTGAAATCCTTGAACTGATATGCAGAATTTATTATGCATATCATATTTTTACCCTGACTAGATAGTGAACAGGTGAAAACATTCCAAAAATGGCAAAGACCTAGATAAGGATAAAAACCCTCCTGAGTGTTGTGCATCCTCAGTGAGGTTTCAGAAAAACATATGTTCACTATCAGCGCTTGCTCAGTGTATCAGTCAGGTTTTTCCGCATTACAACAATCTCAGAAACCCAGTGGCTGACAGCAACTCGCATTTACTCTCTTGTTCATGGTTCTGTGGGTTGGCCTAACTGATCCATGTGGTTTAACTGATGGAGGCTGGGCTCGGCCTGGCCCATCTGGATTTCAGGCTTCTGCTGGGGCTCAGTCTGTTCCACCTACCTCGTTTCAGGTGCCTGTCTGAAAAGACAGTAGCTACCAGGGACATTCTCTTTTTATGCAGCAAGTGCTTTTACAGCCTCCGATCTGTGCACATTCCCGTAGCCAAAGCAAGTCACATGGCCAAACTCATTAGTGGGGCGGGAAAATACATGCCACCCACAGAGACATGCTCTGCAAAGTCAGATGGCAAAAGGTGTGGCAAAGAGGATTCAGGAATTGAGGACACATATTCAATCCAGCACACTCAGAGATTAAACTATCAAAAGGAGACACAGCAGTCTAATGGCTGCATTAGACCGCTCACATCAAACTTGAAACTATGCCCTCTGTCTCAACATGGAAATATTCAGAACTTTTGACTTGATATCTAATGAAATGTCTTTGAAAGTAATTTTAAAGATGATGTCCTCCAGTGGGCATTAATTGTATCAAATAAAGTGTTTTTTATCACAAAAATTATGTCAAATAATGTGTTATTTTTAATCACACTCTTAGTCCCTAAGATAGCATTAATCTCTTTCTCAATCATCAAAGGAGTAGCTACCATTATTCAGTCTATCAAACCATAGAGCAGAGTTCTCACTAACTGGACCAGCCCTTTTTAGGAAAACTCCACATGCTAAAACCAACAGACTAAGTTCAGACAGACCTCAGAATATAGAGTATGGAGCCAAGCTCTGTGTTAACATTTCAAATGTGAAGAGGAGAGATTCTCCACCCTGAGTGTTCACTGTAGAGTAGTTGGTCACTAAGAAGCTTTTCAGAGGAATTCCTGGAATTATGAGGGTAGTTTACAAACTCAGGCCTTTGGGGAACTTGAAAAATAAATGAAGAGTAAAAGTCAATAACTCATTTTCTTCCATATTGTGGTCGTCAGGCTTGACACTGCTAGGAGCTGTGAAGGCAAAGTTCAGTGCAGCTCCTTTAAAAGAATCTTGCAATTGACTGTGCAGGTAGGAGCATAAAAGCTTCTTGGGAAATAAGTGATTTAATACCTGCGAGTCAGTGACAGTTGAAGCTAAGAGACCCTCTCTACTGAATGTGTCCCTGAACGAGGTGCAGTGCTCTGTCCCATCTTGAGGGTGACAAAAGCCCAAGAGATGTTTATCAGACTTCAGCCAAAGGAACCTAGCTCTCATTCTCCTAGGCTACGCCTTTGGGTTCTGCCAAGGTCAGTCATGTGCATGGGGGTCTAGGCTGGCAGGCACCAGAAAGCAGCACAGAATAAGTTTCTTTCTGGCCCTCTGGTGAGAGGGCTGATATTCCTAGGCCTCAGGTGGCATAACACCACTGCAGGACCATAGAGAGCCTCACAGAACACGAGTAAGCAGATACTTCCCATGTTCTCCAATACAACATGACACCTTATTGAACACCTGTTGTGCTTTGAGTACTGAAGGTGGAAAGGTGAATAAGACAGACAAAGGCTCTGCTTTATGGAGCTTATATTCCAGTATAGTAGATTCAGGGCAGCCACATACATGGAACTGATATCATTTCGGATTGTGATAGGGCAGCAAAAGTGTTCCGCAAACCAAAGTGAGGAGTTCGGATTTGGTTTGTGTGGAAGACACCACTGGGGTCCCCTAGCAATGAAATGACATGATGTGCTTTATGTTTAGAAAGGTCAGTGGCTACCAGGTCCATGTACCATAGAATGTCACCAGCTTAAAAAGTAGAAACCGCATTTCCATCTCTCAGTAGTTCCCGATATAAATCTTTTCTACTCAGATATGATGTCTTCAGTGAACTCCCTTGATTGCCCCTGTAGGAAAAGTGTTCTTTCAAAAAAGAATTTTAGAAAAATTCTATTGCAGGTGATTCTATGAAATCTTTCATCTCCTTTTTCAAGAGACTTACTCAGGGTAGTAAGAACAGCTTGCATAGAAGAGAATTTGTTTCACGAGCCATTTCTCAGGTCATTGTTATAATTCCTTAGGCAAAAGATGATTTTAAAAACACCCTCAGCAATAGACACTGAGCTCATGGTTGAGAAGCTGATGAAGCTTGCATAGATTGTAGTCTTGTGTCCCATAACATGCAGCTCATTCATATCTGCTTTGCAGAGGAGAAGAGATATAACTTGAAAGGAAAACTTCATGTTTCACAATTTTATTTTTAAATAGGTGAAAGCCAAAGTAACTGAATTTATTAGAATTTATGGGGAACCATTTGCATTGGTACACATAATGTTAAGTGAAATGAAGGAATAGGTGTGAAGAGATTAAAATGATAACAAATACAGAATTTCCCTTTTCCCTTTTTATATTATGAGAAATCCTAGAGGTGCTGCCAGAAAAATGAGTGCTAAGTTGAATAACATAAAGTAAGACAGGACCATGAGGAAAGGTGGGATGTCACCAAAGTTTTTGTGAGCCAGTGAGCTTCAAATTTGCAGGTTCCGATTGGGCCCACAGTAGTGGTACTTAAGTGTTGCGTATAGTAGTCCCTCTTATCCATGGTTTCGCTTTCCTCAGTTACCCATAGTCAACTGCCATCTAAAAATATTAAATGGAAAATTCTAGAGATTTAAGGAGAGAAAGACAACACATTCACATAACTTTTATTACAGTATATTTTTATAATTGTTCTAGTTTATTATTTTTGTGGTTAAGCTCTTACTGTGCCTAATTTATAAATTCAACTTTATCATAGGTGTATATGCATAGGAAGAAAAAACAGTGTATATAGGATTTGGTACTACCTACAGTTTCAAGCATCCACTGGGGGTCTTAGAATGCATCCCTTTTGGATAATGGGTACTACTGTAATTGTATCATCTGAAAAACCAGCTTTTCTACATTCCCAAGGGACTCCTTAGGCCCCCACCCCACACTCTGCAATGAAGACATTAAAGCCAGTAGGCACTGTGCTCAGGATTCTGAAACAAGGTTTCTGACCAGAAGCGCCTCCAATTTGGTTTCCTTTCTTTGGAGTTTGAAACACTGTTGCACTGGGACTGGAGTCTTTGAACAGAGGGTTTATAGTATATTCCATCCAGGCTCTGGGCACCGGTGTGGATGAAGAGAAGTCAGGCAGATTCAGGCTTGGGTACTGGTTCTGCCCCTTTCTTGAGCTCTCCAAGAGTCACTGCTCTCTTCTATAAAATGGCAAAGATTATAATTACATCTGGAAGGGAGTTTTGAAGGTTTGGGCTATTTTATGTGGAAGTCAGAGGTGTCAGGGCTCCTAAGGACAGCTGAGGCTCCCTCCCCATGCCCACCCATGGCAATGTGCAGTATCATTGCTTCCTCTTCAAGCAGGTCCTTGTCCAAAACACATTAGAGAGTGATCCTGAGTTTACTAAAGCTTGCATGACACAGTCACACTATACTTTGGACACCTCTTGGCAGTATTTCATATCATTCCAAATTAATCACCTTTGGCCAACAACTCCCTCAATACGCTAAAGTCACTGTCCATTTACAAGCCAACTCATCTTCATTATTCTTCTCCCTTCTTTTCAGTGGCTTGTTGTGAAGATTAAATAAGATAATGCATGTAATTGCTGAGTAGAGTGACTTCTACGTAATAATTGCTCAATAAATGTTAACAACAGCTGTGGCAACAGCAGCTGCTGCAGTTACAACAATAAAAATTTACTACTGTTTCAAGGTTTCTGTCTCATGGGGCCAGGTTTACAAGTCGATGTGAGTCTAGCCTCTATGACCTCTGGTCCCCCAAAGTAAAACATCATGGGCTTTCATGCTGACAATCAGTGAGCCCCCCGCCAACTCTCTTCCTCCTGTGTCATTAAGTAGTCTATAAAACATTTCTCTACTGTTTATGTTCCAGAGATTGCAACTAGAAAAGATGAGAGAAAGGGTACTGTTAAGATAAGACGTGACACATTATTTTCTCAAATTCACGAACGTATGTTGATTGTTGTCATAGTTTGGCTTTTCTGAAAAGCAGATTCAGAGGCAAAGGTTTGAGTGCAAGTAGTTAATTTGAGAGATGATTTCAGGAAAGGGAGCAGGAAAGAGAGACATGAAGAAAGCCAGTAAAGAATGCATTGTTTGCCACTCTGGACAACTGAAGGGTAATCTCTTTAGGCAACTCAGGGCAAACGAGTAAAGCATGCACCGTAGAGTTATTGTACCTGAGGGGTAAGTGAGCTGGGACATTTATCCACCATCTCTCATTAATCTGAGGTTGAAGAATGCTCATGACAGGCTTGATTCTCTGATACTGTGGACCTGCCACACATATGGGCTGTGGGCTCAGGACTCCAGAGAGCACTTGGTTAAAAGACCTCAGGCGCTGGAGCTTGTAAGTCACGCCACTGTACACGGATGGCACATGCCAAGGGGATATGTGTAGGGCATCGCCAGTCTCTGCTACGGTTATTCACTTATTAATATGCCATATGATGTGTACATACATATAACAAAACCCGCATTATCCTTTTAAACAACTGCTAAGACTCCATCATCTTAATGAGAGGCTGGTAATGCCTCACTCTTGCCTGACTGTTGCCCTTTTGGTCTCCTGAGGGAAGCCAATGACACCCTTTTTAGCATTCTGCTGCCATGCTCACTGCAGTAACAGGGGCCAGTGTCACTCCTATTACTTCACCTGTTTTATCATTTGTGAAACTCAGCCTTTAGCCAGAATTGTCTGAGTGGCTGCTCTAGCAATTGCTTAATGGTGAGGCTTCTTCAGGTCATTTCTCTCAAGTAATTTGATTTCATCATGCTATCAGAATTGCTTTTATGGGATGGAAGGAGGCCCAGGGGGAGGGGGTTGACAAAAGCCATTTTGAGATAAAAATAAATAAATAAATCTATTACCCTATACTTCCACATACCCACCACAGCCTCTATCTATCTCCCCCAACCTCTCTTCCCCACCCAGGACAGATGTGTGTTTGTGTGTGTGTGTGTGTGTGTGTGTGTGTGTGTGTGTGTGTGTTTTCAGGGGGGATTGGTAAAGAACATTCTGAGAAAAGCTCAACTCATCTCACATGTTATTCCCTTTTACCTGAACTTATAAAGTATACTGTTTCATGTTTGTTTAGTCTGCATGCCAGAATTTCCATGCTAAGAAGGAAAAATATTATAGTTATACTCTAAAAAATCAAGCAAAGGGTAATGTTTCATTGACAGTCAATGTTGATAATCCTAGTTCAACTGATGTTAACATTTCAATAAACCCAATAACACTTCCCTCTCAATTAGTACAGTCAAAGATGTTCATCAGTGCTGAAAACCCATGTTTATTAACTACATAATATTTTTATGTTACTTGAGTTTGTAAATAAAATAAAAAAAACAGCAGGATACTTCGTCATTAGAGACTTGATGGGAGGATGGGCTCAAAAGTGGATGTGAATTTAAAGTGCAGAGTTCAAGAGAGTTTGATTTTTTTTTCTTAACTATTGCTTCTAACTTATGGATATTTATAGCAATTCAGCACTAAATTGGTGCTTATAGTCACTTTGAGGGCTGATTAGTATGATAGCAACTTGCAGTGTACATGGGATTTATGATTCCATAAAATGGCTAGTATTTTATCATAGCTTTAGGTCAAGTGCCCCGAGGTATGGCAAGAGTATGGACTAAATACCATTTGAGGTGAAAACCACTATAGAAGAAATTGTGCAGTTGAAAATAAAATGACTCGGTGCATAAACAATATTTTTTACATTTGTGAGCATTGCCTGGACATTGAGCTCTAGATTGCTTTCTTCTTACAACTGCTAGAAAGGCATCCACAGTTAAAGCCGAGGTGACCCTTGGTCACTGGACTGGAAGGCGGTGTTTGGGGAAAATATGAGAGAAAGGACCTGGGTAGACTGTAAATGGTAGATGGGATTATCATTCTAAAGCATGATTTAATTATACCTGGTGTTATGTCCAATTTTACTTCTTTTGTAGTAAGAATTTTTTGAAATAATTGGTTTTTGTCATTACCATATGCCTCTTAATGAGATGGTAATCTATATCTATAAGCAGACCCTCATTTTAAGTTTAAAATAAAAGCTGATTCATTGCTTCTGCCTCAAGAAATAAAAAAGCAGTTTTATGAGCATAGGTGGTTATATTGTTCTTTATTTTGGTAGAATAGTCTATATATTCAGTAGAACATGTTTGAGTTTTATTTCAGGAGAACAAAGTTAGTTTCTACATGGCAGCCTACGAACAAAGTTAAAGATACTGGGGAATTACCGACAACAGCAAAATAAATTACTGAAAACTAGAGAGGGTAATTGTCTATGGCAAGGTCAAACCAGATTCACTCTAATTGTGTTGAAAACATTTGGGTTTTCAACAATTCCAACAGACAAACAGATCAGTGGCTGGGTAGAAGCTTCAATGAGTCTTCATTGCTGCACCTTTCTGCAATTTGCTTAAAAAATAAATACGTGCTTAATAACTGAGTGAAAGGAAAATATCTAATGAGTTATTTGATGTGCCATGGATGAAGACCATTGAAAACTCAACTTGCTGTTTCATTTTTTCCCTCTGTTGTTTAAATTGTTTTGATATTTGTTGACTTAATTTGTTCTCTCTTGGCTTAAGTTCTCACTGATGTGTAGGGAGAAAACAAGCAAGTCATAAAATGTATCTGAGCTTCTAGCTATAAAAAGTATTGATCACCCTAAACCTATTTTTAATGACTTTAAATGTGGTCAAGAAAATAGAATTAGTAAGGACATCTTGACATGTTAACTAACTAAATAGATAGATAAATACATTATTTTATACTTTCATATGCTTCTGGTGGGAGTATAAACTGGTACAGCTGTTTTGGACAACCTTGGCAGAATCTACCAGAGTTAACCCCCTGCATAACCTATGGACCAATACCTCCAACTCCTGGGTATATACTCAACAGAAACAAGCACTTATGTCTATCAAGTGTCATCTATGGGAGCGTTCATGGCAACTTTATTTGTAATCGCCCCAAACTGGAACCAACCCAATTGCCCATGACACTAGAATGGGTAAATAAGCTGTGGGATAGTCATATAATGGAATGCAACACTACAATGAAAATGAATGAGCTTCTGCTATGTTTAACAACATGGATAAATCAGGCGGGCATAATGTTGAACAAAGTATAGACAAAAATGTGCACATTGTGTGACCATGCATATGAAGTGTGAAAACAGACAAAACTAACCTGTGATAATAGAGGAGAAAAGAGCTTTTCCTTCAGGGGGCAGCCATCAACTGGACAAAACAGCTTTCTGGGGTGTTGGAAATGTTTTATATCTTGATTTTGGTAATGGTTAAATGTACACATGCATATGTATGTAAAAATTTAGGGAGCAACTTCATTACAAAAGTAAAGAAAAAGAAAAAATCATTTATACCTATGTAAGTCAACAGTGATATTTACAACAATAGTTAATTTGAGTAATTGATCCTAATGAGTAAGGAGCTAACTTTGGAATGCCAGCTGAAGCACAGATTCTCTGCACATCTGAGCACGCGCACGGACACACACACACACACACACACACAATACACAACTCCCTACATGTCTGGCACTAAATTATTTAATAGTTTGTTCAGCTTCATTGACCCTCATACTTGGAAGAGATTTTCGATGTCATCTCATTCAATGATTCATCTGAAGCTTGTCTGCTGCCTTCCCTCTAGGCAGCTGTACTGCTTTGGTGAACAAAAGTCTCCTGGTGACCAGAATACAGTTGTGACCTCCGGAGGCAGACCTCACTGTCATCAGGAGCCCATTCCTCAGCAAGAATCCGTCCTTGTCTATTCATTGCTCTTAATTGTAACCCTTGGGATCTTGTAGTTAAGCAGACAAGGATTGTGCTGTTGGTGTTTACTGTGAATGTACTTTATCTTGCATATACCGTGTTTCTCCCAAAATAAGACCTAACTGGAAAATAAGCCCTAGCATGATATTTCAGGATGACATCCCCTGAACATAAGCCTCAATGCATCTTTTGGAGCAAACCTTAATATAAGACCCAGTTTTATTTTCGGGGAAACAGGGTAGGAATATGTATATGCCCACTGAGAGCAGGCGTATTTTCAGAGCTATTTGTCCTGCTATTTTCCTCCCGTTTTAATTAATTGCAGCATATCTTCCAACCAGGGACTATGTTTTATCTTATGCATCTTCTCAATAGTTTTCCCTAGGGATGAAATTGGATAATGTGGATATAACATTCTGCTCAAACATCTTCTTAGAATCCCGTCACTCTCCCCATACTCCAGGGCTAAACAAACTTGTTCTCCCAGCACTTATCCATTCCTGTTGTCAATACGAAGATTCACAAGTCCGCAATCCATTCACTCATCCAACACATATTTATTGATCTTCTTCTATGTGCCAGCAATGTTTTAGGGGTAGAGTAATAAGCAAAAACAGATTTGGTATTTGCCCCCGTAGGGCTTCCAGGCTATTAATCAAACATTTACATAAATAAATGTATTATTGCAATTATTATGAGTTCTGTGAGAGAAAGCTACCTGGTGTTATGAAAGCACAAAATAAGGAGTTGTCAGTGTCAGAGAAGCTGTCCCTGGAGAAGTGATGACTGAGTAGAGGACAAATAAAAGTTAAGATAAGTTAGGAAAAGAGAAGAAGAATGGCAATTCAGGAAGAGGAAGAAGCATGAACAAGTCTTTATGGCAGGAATGCAAAAGGAAACATGCCACATTCAAAGGACAGAAAGAAGGCCAGGGTGGCTGGAATGGAAAAAGCAAAGAGCAATACAGACTGGGATGAGCCTAGAGAGATAGGAAAAAGTCAGACCATTCAGAAGAAAAATATTAGCATTCACTTGGGGAGTGTTTTGAGGACAGAGTAGTCATCAAATGCTTATAAAAGAAATTCCTTAGACAGTAGCTGCACAAACAAATAAGAGAATAGGTTTTGAGAAAGGACTGCTTCAGTCAGTAATTTAGGAATGGAAGTGTTACTTCCAGATCCAGGGTATGAGCTGGGGAGGAAGTGGAATGGAGGTTGTTGTTTAAAATATAATCAGGTCAAGGAACTGGCAGGCCAGGCATTGTGTGGGTCATCTTTACAGACACTGAAATAACCCAGGGGTTATGGCAAGCCTTGAGGTGGTGCAAACCATAACCCAGTGCCAGAGGTTTTGATGAATGTGAGAAAGTGATTAAGAGGTCAAAAATAATTGCATACTGACCATAGTCGCCACTGTTCTATAAGAATTTGTATAATTTCTCTGTGGGGAATTACATCTTCTAAAGGTTAATGCTAATGACCATTGCAACTGAGTGTGATTACAGTATTTATTAGCTTTATACTTCTCTATAATTTTGTGATTTAAGTACTTCTCAAACTTATCACAAAGTTGGAGAAGAATTTCCAGGGGAAGAGAAAAATGAGGAAACTAAGACACAAGTCTAGAAAGGCCCCTTGGGGTGTAGAATGCCCATCAAGCTAAGAGAAAGCTTACTCTGTAGGAACTGGAGATTCAGCAAAGGCTGCCACTGTTTTGTGTAAGGTTGTGTTAGCTATACTTTCAGAAGAATCACCTGGAATTGGTGTGCTAGGTAGATTGGAGAAGGGCAGAAGACCAAAGGAGCACAATTATGAGTTGACTGCAGTTGTCAGGGTGAGGGCTAATCAAACCTTAAAGGGGATCAATAGCAAAAGAAGGGAAGGCAGGGGTGGTATAAAATATTTCAGAGGGGCAATATTTTTTGGATTCAGTTACCAACAAGGAGAACAGTCAAATATTGTAGTGACTAGTATAGAGTTAAAGCCATAGGCAGAGACCAGAAAGTCAGGAAACGGTT
The DNA here is from genome assembly GCF_057876585.1 of Rhinolophus sinicus. NCBI lineage: Eukaryota > Metazoa > Chordata > Mammalia > Chiroptera > Rhinolophidae > Rhinolophus > Rhinolophus sinicus. The sequence continues at coordinate 36,118,865 of NC_142513.1, forward strand.
TGCTTTGAAGAAGAACACATTACATTTCTGGTTCTGGAGCACATGGCGGGGGTGGGTATCCAGATGATTACAAATGTAGGAGCTAAACTCAGGGGAAAGTTGGATTGAAAAAATCTCCTTTGGTTAACCGCTAACCACAAATGCCCATCCTGGCCTCCTTGTTTTTCTTTGCATCACACAGGTACTCCTCCTGTTTTTATTTCCCCTTCACTTTCCCTCACCTTTTCCATGAATTCCTTGCTGATCACAGCTTACTTCTGAGGACAATGTCTCCTCCGCTCCCCATTTTATAGTTCCCCTCCCTAAGCATTCTATTGTTTCCTAGAAAGTCTCCCCTTTCTGTTTTAGTTCTCTTCATCTGTGTCCCCACATCCCTAAAGTTCCCACATGCTTTATTGTGATTACCTCTTGTTGATTTCCTCCTCCAGACTTTGTGCTTTAGAGGACAGGGACTCTTTAAAAGTGTCTATATATCTACACTCTTCTGGTTCCGGAATAATATGTTTAAAGAATTAGCTAATTGATTAATTAATTAACAGGTTGTTCTAATATGAAGGGTTTTACATTTTGAAGACTTCATTTAAGGGAAATGCATGGGATAAAATAATTCAAAACAAATCCACAATCCCAAATGTCATAGATGAATTTGCATAGTTTCAAGCACTTTTATACATTGTTCATATGACAGTGGTTCTCTTTGTCATATGATAGTAGTCAATTGGAGCTTGGCCCAACTTTATTCTGTCCCCTTTCCTAATGAACAAAACAGTCAGAAATGTAATCAGAAAAGCAGTATTTATTTTTTGGAAATAAGGACAAACAACAACTTTCTCACATGTCTTCTCTGAAAGTCTATTGAGATTTAAACTACTAATATAAACTACTGGGAGATGTATTTACCTTCCAATAAAACTTGGTCTTTTAAATCAAAGATCTCTGTTTCAGCAACACTTCTCTCTTTCTGCATCTACATGGCCAATGTCACAGGAGCCTGCCTGAATAGAAACCATCCTCATAGACATGGTGGGGGCTTCAGCTGGCTAAAGTTGAGTGTAGAGGAAGAAGAAAGCTGAGTTTAGAGTGTTGGGAATGGCATGCATTTAATAGGTGCTCCTAGAAAAAGGAGCCATGGGTGGTCAAACATGTAGGAGGAGACACAGAAGGCAATGTTGACAAATCCAGTAGGAGAATCCAAAAGGAGACAGAAAGTAGATTAATAGTTGCCAGGGGTTGCGGAGAGGGAAGATTGGGGAGTGACTATTAAGCGATACTTTTGAGGATGAAGAAAATACTGTGGACTTAGTGATGATGGTCGTACAATTTTGTAGACCTATTAAAAGTGACCAAATTGTACACTTTAAAACAATAAAAAATAAACTTAAAAAAAAGGAAATCCAGGTGGGAAGAGTTATTGAAACATGAAAAACTAGTCAAGCACATTTAATACCAGAGAAGATGAAGACTGACTGAAAGCCTATGGGATTTGGTGATTAAGAAGTCAGTGGGGAGCTTAAGGAGAGTAATTTCAGTAGAATTGTCACTCCTGTCTCTACTTCTTTCTGCCCCATAGAATGCAACTTATAAGCTTGTTCCTTCACATACTTTTATCTCTGTTGGCTGAATGTCTGAAGATTCTGCAAGTTCAGGATGTATTTGGATTATATAAAGTAAAGGGACATTTTGGATGAGTTTGAGAAATTTTGATGATATGTGCTCGTGCTCACTGGGACAGAATATATGTGTGTCAATTTTTCTGCCCTTTAAAACCAAACTCATACTATAAAATCAGGTGAGTTCATGTTGCCTTCATCTCAAACATCATTTCCAATTGCCCTAAGTGAAGCAGGCACTACCGCCTTTGAATTCTGATAATAGCTTTCAATTGTGTGGCTATTTGGCAAATTATTTGCCCTGTCTTGTGTCAGTTCATTGATGGAGTACTGTTGGTCTTACGACCCTGAGTCAGCCATGTGTAGTCTCTGAGCTATATATACTTGGTTTATAAACTGAGAGTAACAAGCCTTTATCTGAACAGCTCTTCTGAGAAAATTATATGAGTGCTCTGAAAGCTATTAAGCACACACAAATACATGTTTAACTGATACGTTGTAGAACTGAAGAGACACATTCTTTACTGCTTTTAGACTCTAGATTGGGGTAGGTCCAACCCCCTTAATTAATGCCTTATTTGTAGGATCACAGACTCCATATTCCTGTATACCTCACTAAGTCCTCCCTTGCTCAATAATGATAGGTGGAATTAATAATCTTTAAATGAGAAAAAAAATATCATGCCATGATAGACTTCTGTATTTCCTTCATCTTTTTTTTTTCCCCCCTTAATTTGTTTTCTTCTGTTCTTCACTTAGGTTTCCCGAACGAGCCAGCTGCAGTCATTGCCCTCAGCACCATTAAGGAATGGCTGACCAAGAATCACCATGAGGTAGGGAGAACCACTTAATCAGTGAACATTCAGAATGATATAATTTGCTCCTAAATTTCAAAAAAGCAAATACACTTATTTTATACTTATCAAATTTAAAATAGTCATTGAGCCAAAGCTAGCTGACCATGCTTCATTCAGGTTACTTGAGCGATGGAATATTTTCTTATAATTAATTGATTGAATGGATTATATTGATTAGTTTTTGGGAGTGAAGATGGGCAAAGTGATCAGATTCATTTAGCCATGATCTCGTTTTTATGTTGTTATATAGTATGGGTTTTGTGTGTAAGAGAAAACAGTATGGATTTCAGTAAGATTAAGAGAGCTTCCTGTGCTATTTTCCTTAAGGAGTTATCTTTGTTGACAGTGTATTTCTGGGGTACAGGAAATTTTTGGTATAATGAGATTTCTTTATTTATAACTAATAACTTCCATAAAGTGACTTCTGAGGGTAAGATTGGAGTGGGGTTGGCTAATTGGTAGCTAAGTTGTCACAATCAGGAATTTTCTGAAACTACATGCTTCCATTAGAGTATTTATCTTGCCTCCTATTTTATTTATTTAATAAGAACTTTGGGGTATGTTTAGTGAAAAGCAGAAAAAAATTACTCAAGTAAACAAAACAGCACAGTAACTAGAGACACTATGGAGTCTTTGATTTCAGAGGTTTGGCAATTAACATATTATAACAGCGAATAGGTTTCATATAATGTACAATCTTGTGCATTTGTCTTCTGATTTTGATTTTCTCCTCAGATATTTCAATGAGTGCTATAAATAATTCTGTTTTATTTATGATAGACCATTAATTTAGCTTTCTCCTTGGATAGTACAATGATTATTTGGAGATATTTGGGTTTGGAAGTAGAACATGGGAGTTTACTACTGAGCTATAGCTCTTGGTGCCTTTGTGTGTTTAAAGAAACAGCAGTGTTATTTTCTGCTAATCTTAACATTTCTGAAACAGATATAGATATTTTCAGACCAATTGGCAAAACATAATGAATTTTGGTGCTTGCTCTTTCTTTTCCTCTTACTTTGAAATGCATACATATATAACTTCAATTTAGAGGATAATTTTAATAACCTCAAAGAAGCAGAAAAAAATCTTAAAACATGTCTTTAGCATGTATTATTTTCACAACAATCTTATGAAACATCTAGGATAAGTGTTGTTATCCTCATCTAGAGTCAAAAAGTTAAATTACATTTCCAAGATTTCAGAGTTACAGAGGCAAGTGTCTGACTCAGCCCTCCTGACTCTAACAGTCATTTTCTTTGGAATGCTACTAAGGCAGGGAAAGAAGTTTAATCCCTTTGAAAGCTGGTAACTTCCATATAGCTCTTTGTCATAGTAAAGGCTCCTCACCTAGACCATCTGCTTTGCAAAAATACAGAGTTTTTGTGAGTAAAAGTTGATAACTGATCTAGTGTATTGGTGCAAATCCATTATTTCCACTAAAATAATAACCCAAGGACTTTCCCAAGTGAAGGAAGTTCTCATGTGTCGTCTTGGCATGTGATGGAAGTACACACAACCACACAAAATATCAAGGAGGTGATGATGAAGAGCAAACATGTTGGCCACATTTCCAGGTCATTTTTGAGTTCTACCGATGGATTCCTGGTAATTAAACTACTCAGAAAGTTATTTCCCATAGAAATTTGTTATCTTAGTGTTTCCTACTTATGGGTTTTGCTCTAATGTCCTTACTACCATGTCTTTGAGTCTGTTCTTTTGCTTTTATATCCTTTCTTTGCTCATTTCTTGGGTCCATTAAAAGAAATTTAAATAATTTGGATTAAGAAAAAATAATTTAGCTGTGATTGAAACTTTAAACGTATCCAGTGCTAATTATCTTTTAAAAGGGCTTCTTGTTTCAATATGCGTTGGCTAATTTAAGCAAGTTAACTTGAACAATTCAGGTTTTACTTAATAAATGAATTATAAATGGTAAGACATGGATGGAAGCTATACAAATTGATTATCTACCAATATTTTGATTTATGTTTTGCTCCAGTAAGAAACAAACTAAGTTAAGGATTTATGAAAAAGTATTACTTCTTATTCAGTTGTCTCTTCATTGCAGTATTGTTTTGACATCCTGATTGTTTAAGTTATTTATTCATGAATTCACTCATTTGATAAGTATTTATTAAATCTCATTAAGCACAAGAAACTTTTCTAGATAACAGGTACAGAACATTGGAAAACACAGTTTTTCCTTATAATGTTCATAGTCTAGGAAAAAGAGAAACATAGCTTAAATAAATAAATAAATAAATAAATAAATAAATAAATAAATAAATAAATAAGAGAGTTCAAAGACTATGTTACAAAGTAAAACAGAATAATTGAGTAGTTAATTATTGGGGGATGTGGTTTTAGATGATGTAGAGGATACTCTAAGGATGTAATCTTGCAACAAAGATTTGCATGATGGGAAGGATCAAGCCAAGCTACACAGAGGTCTTGAAATAGAACATTCTACACAGAGGGAACAGCAAGAGAAAAACCCTGAGGGGAGAATGAGTTAACTTCTTACAAGAAAAGTTAAGAGAGATCATGTGGTTGCAGCAGAGAGGTAAAAGAATGGCAGGAGACAAATTTGGACAGATCACAGAATTTTAGGGTTCATGGAGAGACTTTTATTTTTATTCTAAGTCCATTGGGAAGTTGTTGAGGGTTTGGGCAGAGAGTGGCATCGTCAGGTTTACCTTTAAAATGACAGAAAGTCTGGCTTCCGCTTGGAAAATGGACTTGAGAGATGTCAGAGTAGAAAAGGGAAAATGAATTAAGAGGCTCCTGCAGTAAGTCCAGGCAAGAGATGAAGGGTTTTGGAATCCAGTGATGGTGGAAAAGGAGGTAACAGCATCAAGTTTGGAATATAAGAGTGTGCCAAAACAAGTGTATACACATTTTAAGAAAGCAAAACACTATTGAAATTGCAATACTCGATATTTACTGATAACAAAAGATGAATACAAGTCATGTTTGACTTCTGCGATTAAGAGAGATGCTCAAAGTAGTTACCATCAGCATCCAGACACTTCTGACTAAGGCAATTACTGCTTGAGCAGCATTGACCAAAGTGTCCACTTATATACATTGTTTTGGACCCCCGATATTTTGACACTAGAGCCAATATTATTTGGGGATTGTTTTGAGGTAGACTGGCTTATTCTGTAGTTATAACAAATCTCCAAATTTCAGTGCCATAGAACAGCAAAGGTTTTTTCTGTTTTGCTCACCCTGTTTGTGTATTTTGAATCAACAGAGGGCTCTGGCTTAGTCAAGAACCCAGGCTGACAGATCTTCTACCATATGAAATATGATCTCTCACTTGACAGGAAAAGATAGAGCTCTTAAAGTAAGAGCTCTTAAAAGTTTCTACAAAGGAACAGTGCATGTACTTTTCCTCACATTTCATTGTCCAGAGCAAGACACCTAGGGAACAGAGAACTGCAGAATAGAGGCAACTGGATATCAATAAACAGCAATGATGTGTATCAGAGTGGTAAATCAGATATGGTATATGAGGAAAACAGAAGAGTCAAAAATAACCACTAGGTTTTTGACCTGAGCTCCTCAGTAAATTTTGGTGCATTTACTGAGAAACTTAGTAGAAGAGCACATTGTATATAAATTAAAAAAAGAAAGAAAAGGAGAATCCATTTAAGCATTAGATGATTTTTAGATATATAATGAAGATTTCAAACATAAAGTTGTACATTTGAATCTGAAGTTTAGGAAAGAAGTCAGAACTAAAGACATGATAAAGTCGATCAGATTATCATAACTTTTACTTGGGTTTGGGTCTTAGTTTGAGATTGGTTGCAAGAAATAGAAATATACTCAAGCTAACTTATATAAAGGAAGATATATTGTATAAATAAACTATAGAAAAAAGTTTTGAAGTTCAAGAGCTGGAACTAGAGCAGGGTCTCATGAGTGACTGGAACTGCAAATAAATTCAACAAGAAGCACAGGAGCTCATTTTCATTCTTCTCTCAACCTCTCTTGCAATCTCTATCATATCTCTTTGCCATTAACTCTCCTTTTTGCACATTGTCTTCCCTACTCATTCACCTGCTTAACATGGCCCCACATGAGTGTGTCGACCCATTCAAGTGTCAATCAGCCCTGCTTGAGGCAAGGCTAGGGTTGAGTTTGGTGGGCAAATTTATGTCCTCTGGAATTTTAAGCTGGTCAGCTCTTTTGAAAATTTCTTTTGAAAACATGGGGAGTCCATGGAATGTGACTCTCTTATCAGTCACCATATTTCCCTCAGCCAGATAAGTATATGATCCAACAGTGCACATCTTCATGACTTTTGACCATGAGTAGTTGATAATGTCATGTGATTAGTGAGCCTTCACATTGTACCGTTTACTTACTCTCTGAGTTCCAAACTCTCAGGAAAGGGTGTCTTTTTCTCCAAAAGCAGTAATTACTTAATTCTATTTAATTACACAGATCACCCCCCAGCTTATGTGGCTGGATATTTCTATATCCAGAGAGGCCTGACTGGAGCACTTGGGCCCAGTGGATGGTACTAGGAAAATCATATTTCTGACATCCAGCATCCTCTTGTTTCATTTGTCCAAAACATGAACTGTGTGGGTGCTGTTGTCACAAATTTAAGGGGACACAGGGACTTGAGGGAGCCCAGCTGAACAAATAGTATAGTTGCTTCTGACTGCCTTGGCTTTAGCAGAAGAGATGAAACAGCACTCTAATGAAAAGAGGAAGGAGAATCTTCAAGAGGCTGTAATTGGGGCACAAAAATGATTTATCAGAACTAAAAACTATAATGACTTCTGATTGAAAAATTGAAAAAAACCAAAAAAGAATATTCACTACTGAGAATTGAATTTTGCTCTGAGAAGACCAGAGAGATGAATTAACTTACAACACCGAACAGAAATATAAAGAAATGGAAATTATGACTGAAGAGATAAGATGTGTGGCTGAGATACCCAGGGATCAAACATGAGGTCAGCAAGGGATGAAGGTTACCCACTGGCATTTTTGGCTACATTAAGAATTAACTTCTGAGTTCAGAAAATCAAAAGAAAAGAATATCAGCGTTTGCTATAAAAATTGACAGCATGTGGCATAATAACGTTTCATAAGTGCCCATTTTTTGTCAAGTAGAAACTTTATTACAGAGACAAGTGAGTAAAATAGGGGGACGCTATGGAAATGAGCAGCGGAAATGTGGCCCAGACTTCTAACTTAGGGTGGCTGTTCTGTGTTACCGTCTGCAGTTTAACACATTCCCCACTTTTCATACAGTCTAAAAATATAATTCCTTGTGAACTAGTGATTGCCCCACTCCACAGCTCTGAGCCACTCCTTTCAGATCTGGAAGTTAGCCTAAGAAATGTTTTCACAGTGCCTGTTCCATTGTTCTGTACCCGAGGGACTCATATGGCATCTAGCTATTGGTCTCTGGGGCAATGTACATACTGTTTGTAATGTTCTCCATAGAAAGAAGAACAGGATATCTTTCCCCTGAAAAAGCTAAAAATTGCCTGACATTGTGAGATATTTCTCCATTATGGAGGTCATGTTCAGTGATTTCAAATACCCCATAGAAGCAAGCATCCTGCAGTATGTAGCACTTGGGTTTTTGTTTGTTTGTTTTATTATTAGTTTCAGGTATACAAAACAATGTAATAGTTAGACATTTATACCCCTCATAAAGTGATAACCCCCTCCCCCAATCTACTACCCCTCTGACATTGTATATAGCTGTTACAGTTCCACTGACTCTATTCCTTATGCTGTATTCCACATCCTGTGACTATATAAATATATATGAAATTATAGTTGACATTCATTATTATTCAGCTTCAGCTTCAGGTGTACACTGCAGTGGTCAGGCACCGATACGGTCCATGAAGTGGTCACCCTAATGAGGCAAGTGTCCATTGGATACCCTATAAAATCTTCACAACATTATTGATTATATTCCCCAAACTATCTTTCATATCTCCATGGCAATCTTGTGGTTACTGATTGTGCTTTCTAAGGGTCACCTTCTCCCTCATCCCCACCCCCCTCCCATCTAGCAACCCTCATTTTTTCCTCTATATCTCTGAGACTGTGATGAAAAGCAATGTCATACAACCAAGATTGCTCTACCCAGCAAGACTGTCATTTAGAATTGAAGGACAGATAAGGAGCTTCTCAGACAAAAAAAAAGCTGAAGGAGTTTGTCACCACCAAACCGGTATTACAAAGACCCTTAGAGGGACTTCTTTAAGATGGGAGGGGGATTAAGGATGGGTGAAAGGGGAAGGTATTAAGAAGAACAAATTATTATATAGTAGTCACGGGATGTAGGGTACAGCATAAGGAATATAGTCAATAGTATTGTAATAACTATGTATGATGTCAGACAGGTACTGGATCTATCAGGGTGATACATGGGAATGGAGTTGGGGTCAGGGTGAAAAAGGTGGAGACATTAAGAAATATAAATTGATAGTTAATAGAGTATGGGGAACATAATCAACAATGTTGTAAAGATCATGTAAGGTGGGCACTGGACTTATCAGGGGAATCACGTCATAGACTGCATAGTTACCTGACCAATGTGCTATACACCTGAAGAGCTGAAGTAGAATAATATTGAATATCAACTATAACTAAGTATATAGGTATGTAGTAACAGGATGTGGAGCACAACATAGGGAAGATAGTCGATGATATTGCAACAGCTGTATAAGATGTCAGAGGGGTAGTAGCGTGGGGAGTGGGTTATCACTTTATGAGGGGTTTAAATGTTTAACTATTATCTTGCTTTGTACACCGGAAACTAATGTTAAAAAATCCTTAATTTAAAAAAAAGAGTAAATTAAATGAACAAACAAATCAGACACAGTCTGTAGCACTTGTTTTAAGTCTTGTGGGAACTCATCTAACAGTAAACTATCTAAGATGAAGATTCCAAGCTGGAAAATCCATGGTTTTCTGGGTACCTTTAAATGTGAAATCCCTAAAGTACTAATCAGGCCTCAGTTATAGCATGACACAAAACTGGACCCACCCTACCACCTTATAAAGCAACAGATTCATGGGCAGAAGCATGGCATTCTGGGAGTCTTTAATTAAAGCTGTGGTTGTGTGAAGCCATCCAGAGGGGAGGCCATGGTTTACCTGAGACCAGGCCCTAGCTGCATCTCTGCAGATTTTTGAAGATAGTTCTCTCTCACACAGTCACTCCATGGGAATTTCCTAATTTCTGCCTGCTCCCCACCCCCCATGCTGACAGCCCCCTCAGCCACAAGCAAACTTCCTTGTGCTGGGGTAGGAACAATTCAATGGAGAAGCTGTTGTTGGTTCATCTTTGAAGGCCCTTAGTGGGCACCTGGCTTGACCTGGAAATATTTGGCTGGGAGAAACCCCAGCTCTTCATTTCTGAAACTAAAATCAGTTTTCTTCTGTGTCGGAGAAAGGTGGAGGGAGGTTTTCTCTCATGCATACAGAGTTTCGGCCTTTGCCTAACATATAATATTTTTTAACTGTGCTTTTAGCAGAAACAGACTGTTGTTCAAAACATTAAATATCATGTCCTTGTCATTTAAATTGTTACTCTGTACCTCCTGAGAGAAACAGGACACTTGTGGTGCTGCTGTTCGTCCCTTGAAACAGTGTGCCTATAGATGATGTAGCAGGTCATTATGAGATCCTGTGTGCCTTGAGACAGATATCCGGCCCTGCAACTTGTTGCAAGCCAAGGTCCCAGACTTTACCCAGGGTGGTATACACCTCAAGGTTAACTGATGGTAAACAGAGAACAAAACTGGTTTTGAGCTCATCATTGGTGTCCTTTAGAAGTAAAGAATTCAGTTTTTGCAGTGTAGAATCAGTAACACTGTCACCCTCCCCTGCCTTCCAACATTCACACACACAATCCATAAAGTATTGAAAAAGATGAATAGATTCCTCTACTCCAGAAAGTAGAATTGAGAATCCATTGAAGAAACACAGGTTCAGCCTCCTGAAAGATTTGTATGCTGTTCTCCTGCTAATTTGACAAGATCAGGGAGGAAGAGAGCCACTTGTTTCTTCTGCTTGATCACAAAGGAACCATTTCACTTTAGCTTCTGATGCCAAGGGTATTTTCCCCCTCTTGGCAGAGGTCTTTGAACACATGCAGTGTTAAAAATTGTCACTTTTTTTAAAGAATCATATTATGGATCATCAAAAAACCCCAGTGTGGGGCCTGCCTTATGTCACTGACATGAAACGCCTTAGGATCTTTGTGGTTCTTAAAAGAGGGGCTTATACAAAACATGAAATAATACTCACATTTCTGATGGGAAAATTATATCTTTCACACCAAGTTTCAATTCCCGCGGCTGATTTTTTACAGAAAAACAAAACACATAATGCACCATCCTTCAGTTCTACACAACACAAGGGTGTGGTTCACATTCAGAGACCTGGGAGGAGAAAATGAAGTGCTCAGTATTCTCCCTGAGGAACATATTTTTATGTTCTCAAACATCATTTGAGTATCTATGCCAGACTTAGTTTTGGGTGCAATATAAGTTTAAAATACGTGCGCTTGGAAAAATAAGTTCCATCTTAAAATATTCACATTCCATTCTGTGCAGGAATGTGGTTATGGTAACAATAATCATCATTCTAATATGCTGCTATAAAAATGTATCCTTTGACTAGCCCAAGCATGGTCTTCAGGTGGAAACCATGATGCTCATTGGCTGTGACATAATTGAAGAAAATTATTCCCAGACTTTACGCATATGCCAAGCTCCTTTGCTCTTCAAGAACCCTGATGATTTGCTAATAGTTTATGTGTTCTCTCTCCCTGCATCTATCTTCCTTCTTTCCTTCCTTCTTTCCTTCCTTCTTTCCTTCCTTCCTTCCTTCCTTCCTTCCTTCCTTCCTTCCTTCCTTCCTTCCTTCCTCCTTTTCCCTCCCCCTTTTCACCTGCCTCTGTTTCATACACACACACTCTCACACACAATGCTTCCCCATGTTCAGATTTTCTTCGTTGAGATGTGTGACAGACAGTTACATTGGTGGTCAGAAGTGTCCTCTCTTTATGACTCTAAATTCCCGTTGTTAGAGTGACAACTCTAACAGAGTTCCCTGTCCCAGGGAAGCTTCTGCTTTGTCTCGGTGGGAGTCAGTGCTTGGTGTCACCATAGGCTGCCCCAGATGAAAGCTTGCCAAGTGGGCAAATCCGCTTACCTCTTCACCACTACATTGCTTTAGAATCTGTTCACAATAGGTAAGTCCAAGTTCTTGGAGCCAGGAATTAGACCCCCTTGCTCTTACCTCTAAGTTTCATAGCCCTGTTCCTATCAATAAAAAGCACAATATATGAAATAATATAAATTTTGCTGATTTAGTTAGTGAGCCAGCATGCCTAGGGTGGGGAGGGCTTTAATCAGACATTTTTAGGCATTGAGGTAAGGCTACCCATGGATCTTTCCCCCTAGTTGTACTTTATATGGAGAGCTCTTTAAAGTCTAATACATTTTTTTCCTCCCAGGAGGTGATGTCTGGATAATCAAGGCCCCAGGGTGGTCTACTGATTCCAACCTACAGTCACATGTAGTTTAGGGTGGCTTGTTGACTTTTGTGCTTACCTATAATCAACACATGCCCTCCTCTGCCAGCTGTCCTTAACCCAGAACAGTGTCCATTATGCCCCCATTACTTTTAGATAAATAGAACAGTATGGAGAGAATCTGAAAATATACTTTCTTGGGGGTGGTAGAATTATGCTTAATGGGTGTGTAAAAAAAATTATATATATATATATATATATATATATATATACACACACACACACACACACACACACACTTGCCACTAGGCCTGGGGATTCTGGAAAGAGTTCTAGGAGATGTAGAGAAGGTATGGGAAATAGCTAAAGAGAGAAGGGAAATCAATATTTTTCTGGCTCCTAATATGTCCATAGCTTGTGTTTGGGACACATACTATTGCATTCTTCTATAACACATTTTCACAAAACTTTTTTCAAGATATATATTTTTATCTTTACTTTGACAGATGTCATAGTTAAAATTCAAGGAAAAGGAAATTCTTAAGGTCTAGTTCATTGTTTTCATGTGCTATAACCCTGCCTCTGTGGCCAGTGACAGTTACTGCAGAGTTGAATATCTTACCCAAACTTAACCACTCAAAATACATTAGTAGACATGGAACCCAAAATAGGCTGATTAGAGTCTTTCCCTACGACAGTTTTGCAAACTGGAGCTAGGAAAGAAAAATTAGGGTTCACTTTGGTGGTGAAACTGAGAGAGGTGGGGCAGAGGAAGTGCCAAAAGCCACGTTCCGTGTCATCTTGGGGTGGGGTGTCCTGCTTTAGGAGGATATTTTACTGAAGGTGTCACTGATTGTTGAGCAGTTGGCAGTCTAGAACCCATTCTGCTGTCTTGAGTGAAGAATCAAAACTGAGGCAAAATATGGTATATTTTAGCAAAACAGAGTGACCTCCCATTTTTAATTTTAACAACTCAAACTAATAATTCTCAGCTAAAGAAAATGGAAGGTTGAGAATCATTTGAAGGGCTTCCCTTTTGCAAAAAAAGCTACATGTTTTGAATAGTGCACCCCTTCCAGAGAACCCCTGCTTTTGATTGGAGACTTCTTAATTCTTCAGCTATGTTGGGTTGGAAAAAATATTTAGAGTCACTGTTCTCAATAGTAAAGTGAGTAATAGGTCTTTTAAAGATTGAGTCTTTCAGTCCTTACCTTCATGCAAGGGATAAATCAAAGATTATTTATTTGTTTCTTTATTTACTGATAGCTATATCTTCCTCTTCCTTCACTGTAATCTAGAGGTAAGAAACATGTAAGTTTTATGGAAGTCAGTAATTGGTAGAAGCTAAAAATAAGTAGCACAAGAGAAGTGTGTTTGAAATAGGATGGATCCCTTTGCAAAGTATAGCTTTTAATGGCCACAAGACCATGGACAGCTTTCAATCCTCCAGGATTGTATCAGTGAGTCCATGATATAACAGTAGGTTGAGTCCTCTTCCATGAGACTGGCATGGGAATTATGGCTCTTAGAAGCTAAGTGTGAGGAAGTGTGTTGCCCTTCACTACTGTCGATTATTATCGTCTCAAAGAGGAAGTTTTGTGCAAAGATTAGAACATTGAATTAAAAGTCAGAAATTTTAGGCTCTAATCAGATTCTTCCACTTTCTTATATAACCTTGAATAGTTAGCTCCATCTTTCTGGGCTCCTCATTTAATAAAATGGAGAGGATAGGCCATGTCTCTCCCAGCTCTAGAATTCATTGCCATTGATGCTGTCTTCTGGAGCAAGTCCACAGGCGCAGCCAGTCACATCTTTGCCCAGGTCATCATAGCATAATTAGACCAATAGATATCTTTATTCTCTCTGATTCTCCAGGTTCTTCAGGTGGTATACCAAAGATAAAGCAGTATTTACATATGCTGTTAGGATGTCTTTAAGATGATCCCGAACATTTATATGGGTGTGTCTTTAGAATCAATATAAACAACCTTGACCCATTTAGTGTAGGCGTAGAGGCCACCATGTTGTTTTTCTGTAAATGATCTGAATTACATGGTAGTTTCAAAATAGCCAACCTTTAAAACTCCCTATGAAATTAAAGCTGCTGATTATCCAAATGATGTGACATTTTTATAAACAGAAAATAAACCTCTGAGCTTGTGGTTGGATCTACATCTGACAACAGGGAGAAAGATGACACTGAGAGGACATTCTGTAGCTGTTTTCATGAGCTGGAAGCATGCACTTTCCTTCTACTTAGGTAGGGATGAACAGCAACCCTTTGTCTTACCCTCACTTTAATGGGTTAGGACTCCTGAGCTGCTATGGCTGAATAGAAAATCAGTAGTCATGCCACTGCTGTCTAGCTTAACTAAGGGAAGAACAAAACAGGCACTTTCTCATTCTAAAGGAATGAAATGATTTGCCTGTGAGAGGAAATGCTCTCAGCTAGGACTCTGTTTTAGATGGAAGCTGTGGCCAGAGCTGTAACCATCTCATTGTTTCTTCCAACACATTGGAACATAGAGGCGGCTCTATAAAAACCAGACCTCTTTTAATGATGACACTACTAATCACTATGGTAAGGTACATGAATAGGTCTGGCAAAGCCATCATTTCTTCAACAGAAAACATAGGAGAGGAAACCTCACAAGAGTGTGGACCTATGGATGTACAACATCAGTTTAATTCCAGGTAAAATCTGGTTTGGAGGAGCTAGATTGTGAGCCCAGTGACAGAAGGACACGTTAATATGCCCCTGTCAATCATACTGACTTCTTATTTCTATTCATGGACTCCTTAGAAGTTCCATTGCATGGGCACTTAAAGGTAGAGAAGTAAGTTTTAGTGTCTTCATTCCACACCAGGGATCCTTACCATTTAGTGAAGAGACTATTCATTTACATGAAGCAGGAATAGAAGTATACTGGGGCATTTAAGAATTCCTTCCACCTGTGTTGAATGACATTTTTAAAACCTAGTCATAATGAAGTGTTCCCATCTGTGAATCCAAGTTTGAAGGCCTCAGACAACGAAGTGAGAGTTTCAGGTAGATCCTGAACTACTGATCTTAGACTTGGTTCTGTAGCAAGGGTTCCAACCACCTGGCATGTAAGCTGCTGGGCACCAAGGCCAGTGATGTTCAGTGGAGGGGAGGTGCTACTTGTACATATAGCTTTTGTTATGGGCACTCTTTACAAAACAACA
Source organism: Rhinolophus sinicus (assembly GCF_057876585.1). Taxonomy (NCBI): domain Eukaryota; kingdom Metazoa; phylum Chordata; class Mammalia; order Chiroptera; family Rhinolophidae; genus Rhinolophus; species Rhinolophus sinicus. Next base: position 36,134,072 of record NC_142513.1, read on the forward strand.
GAGATGGCAGAGAAAAAGAGAGAAATTATAAACAATGCAAATTATTTTCAGTTTCACACCAAAACGTTTGCATGAGACAAGACATATGAATTCATTCTTCTTCTAATTGGTCCAAATTTTCATACATTTCTTAGCTTCTTTCTGCGTTGGTGTGATGCTAGTGCATAGACTTCTTTCTGTTGTTGTTGTTGCTTCTCTGACAGTTCTCCTAAATATTAGCCAACATGTCCTCTTTGCAAAAAAACAAAACAAAAAACTTCAGCAATTTCTCCTAAAGCTGGAGGAAAAATGGGCTTTGTTGGATTTATTGAGATGTGTTGGTTTCCGACATAGGGGCTTTTTAAAGAAGTTTAAAAAATGATTTTCCCCTTGTGAAATTTTCACTGCGTGTTTTGACTTTAGAGGCATAAGAATAACTCAACTCATTTATTCTGCAACATAAACATTGGCTGTGTCTCGCCAGAGGATCTTCCCTTGCTCTGGGCTGTTTTTCCTGCCCTATTATACACTGAAGAGCTCCTCTAATGGTCAAGGTATTGCTGAGCTTGTCAGAGAGACACTGGCCTGGGAATAAGGAGATTCCAGAAGATGTTATAACCATTCTGGGACTGCTTCTCATCAGTAAAATAAGGTGAAAATCACGAAGGGGAATAATTAATTCAGATAACCGGGTTAGTCCCTAAATCTACTACATCGAAATATCTGGAAAGAACAGCAGCTTATATATTTAAATTTTTTCCAACTAGTATATGAGAATGATTAGACCAGTTAATCTCAAGGGTCTTTGAACAGATCTACTAAGTGAGAATCTTGGGAGTAAATCCCCCCTCAACCAGCATGTGACTGGCGTTCTAACAAGGCATTTGGAGTCTCATGTTGGGGTCTATTGTCTGGAAGGTATGAGAGTGGTCACCACAGCCTTCCTACTAATGAGCACTCGTTTCCTCAGTCTCATGTGCCCTTTGACATAAATGAGTTTGATGATGTCTGATTATAATGTGTAACCTCAACTCACATGAGATACCCATGGGAGTTGCTAGTCAGCTTTCTGTGGCACCCTGCACATAGTAGGGGTCTTTTGCTCTCTTTTAAAAAGCATCTTAATGTATTTCCAATATCTTGTTTACTGTGACCATTGTGTCTCGATATGTGCTCAAATGCCTCCACGCATTACTAAATTAGTAAAAGTCTTCAACATGTACAATTGAATCATTATTTGATTATTTATTGTAGCCAAATTGTAAAAGAAAGCCAACAGGTTTTTCTCTTGAAGTTTGTGTAATTATATTGGTTCCCGAAAAACCTTTTGAGAATGAAGCACTCAGTCACATTACAAAAATTAGTTCTCCCTGGGCATGGAGGTACCATTTATTGTGCCTACAAGAGATGATTTTCTGATTGTACCCTGTTGTCCTTCATGGGAGCCCATTTCCACCACTTACCTGTGGATTGGCCCCTGGATATGCAGATATGTGCTACACACAATGTTTCCAGAATTTCATACCACTAACAAAATTAACTTTCTTTAAGGAATTTAAAAATGAACCACTATAGCTAAAATTAATTGTTGAAAATACTAACTACTTTAATATCTTCTGCTGTCCTGAATTTTACTCTGAAAACAATTAGAGCATGATGGGCTGTGTGTTTGACAGTCCAAATTGAGCAACAAATGACCTGAGTACGCTTCAGCTAAGCACAGGGCAACATAGGAATGTATTAAGTTGAGTAATCATCTCATATGTTTTTCTGCTGGGTTCAGTGACATCTACAAAGTTCATTTTTCTAAGAAGTTTTTTTCTTTATAAATTTAAACTCAAGGGAAATGGGATCCATATGTTCCTGATTCATTTGCACTAACTCATCAAAACGTTCTTTTCTTTATAAGTTATTGAATGTCTACAGAGGATTATGACTGTTTTTCATAAGTTCTTTTAAGCCTTTCTGTCTATAAGCAGGAAATGGCCATTTGCCAGCAGTGAGTGAACCCCCCAAATAGTCACGTTCTGTTCAGGAAGCAAAGGAAAAGAAATTTCATTCCCCATTTTCTACGTACAGTCAGCAAATGGTTTTCCTTAAAGGGTGGGATAAATTTATACTCTGGAATGTATTAGTAAATTTATTAAACATGTAATTAAATAAATTCCATGAGGCAGTTGCAGCAGGAATGGGAGTGAAATTGCTCCCTTCACCATTACCTTACCTGTGAAACTCTTTAGTGCAGTTGGTTTACTCTGCAGTGTGGAGTCTTGAACTACGTGAAATATGAAACATCTTCAATGTGCATAGCAGAGATTATATGTGTGTTTGTGTGTGTGTGTGTGTGAGTGTGTGTGTGTGTGTGTGAAAGAGAGAGACAGAGAGAGAGAGAGAGAGAGAGAGAGAGAGAGAAAGAGAGAGAGAGAGAGAGAGAGACAGAGAGATTAAGACCCCATTCCATACCACATTTTTTTACTTTTCCATATTGAATTCAACAGATCTACTTTTGAGATCAAAAATAACGTGGCATACTGCTCTGTTACAAATATATGTGAACTTTATGACTTACCAACGATAGCCAAGGATGACTGGATTTCAAAAGAAAATAAACTTGAGCTTGATCTTTCATGAACTTACACACACACACACACACACACACACACACACACACACATAATTTTGTTTCACATGTGTTGAGATATTGACTGCTTCCTTTGTCTAATCACCTCACTTGGATTATCTCATTTAATTAACACAATAATCATATGTTGTGTTAAAATGGAATGTAATTGTTCCATTTTTATGGATGAAGAAACTAACAAACAGTAAGTAAAATTTCAAAGACTGCACAACAAATAAATGGCAGAGTTGAAATTTTAACTCAGGTTTCCAAATTCATAACCATGATAACATAGTCATCACATATTTTTCTTAATAATGAGAGTAGACAACTGTATGAGAGATCTCTTTTCAATACTTACATATCTCCCTGCAGTGTAATTCAGATTTCTTCTGCTGTCATCTCATGGTACCCTCCACGCTGCTGCTTATATGACTTCTGTAGAGTTGCTTGTTAATTTGTATTTGTGAGTGTGAAACCAAGATAGTGTGCCCATGGTTTGGTCCACTTTTATTTTCTTGCCCCCAGCACAGTGCCAGGACCAAACTCACAACAAGTTGAATGAAGTAGTTAACATACAGGACTTCCATTAGCTAGCCTGTAGCACTCGTAGTCTCCTATGCCTTCATATGATCACAGTTATAGCTGAACAGCCTGTTGGGGCACCATTTCTGAGCCATGAATATTGCCATTAATTCATTAGTCAAATCTTATCAAATGATAAACAAGCTCAAGACATTTTTAAATCTCCCCAATATGGCTTCAATTTCTCAGTGATTAGTCTGGTCTTTGTTTAGAACACATGCTTCTTGAGATGACAAATTCCTTTACTTTGCCCTGTCATGTCTGCTCAAATCTTACATCTTTGGGGAATCTTTTCTTCACTCCTCCATGCAGATTTTTACTGTGGTGGTGGATTTACCTGTTAGTTTTCCTGTTGATTCGAGCACAGGGATTCTATAATTTTAACCATGAGTTTTTCATGGTGTGTGTGTGTGTGTGTGTGTGTGTGTGTGTGTAATGCAAAGGGCCTGGCTCTAGAAAGCCTTAATAAAAAGACATTGACTAGATGAATGTTTTATATTGTTTCTTACAATGATGGAGCTGAGCATGCATGAAGCCAGCGCATCTGTCTCATACAGACCTATTTGGTGTCAAATTTTGAGCATACTAAGTAGGTATTTATCTGTATTTCAGTAGATTCTAAATTAAGATTCAAGCCTTGATCTTCATCTCCACCACATAATAAACACCGGAGCTAAAAAAACAGCCCTAGTGTTCAGATCTCCCATCAGGTCTCAGGTGTGGCCCAGCACTGGGGGAAATTCTACCCTACTCCGTCCTTTTGGATGGATGGCAGTGTGTTGGGGTCGGGCAGCTTTCAGTTATTGTTTTGTTCTAGGGACAAACTGGAGAAAGTGAAGATTCTTGGAAGCTCGTCCCTTTGCCTGAGCCTTTGAACTGTTGATCGGTAGCTGTTGTTCACAAAGTTTAATCCCTATGCCTCCCTGACCTTCTGGTTCCCTGCAAAGGCTCCTGTGATTTTAAACCAGGGAACCTTAGTCTTTGGGTAGCTACATTATCTATTTTATTAAATCTACTTTTAAATTATTTTTTAATCTACCTGATGATGTCAGTGTTGCCATTTCCAGTTCTAAAGTCTGATGATGTTATTTTTAAATGTTGTGTATTTCCACATATAACCCATTTCGAAAAGGAAAATGCGTTTTTCAGAAAAAATCTTTGGCAGTATAGATTTATGTGTAATTTTTTCAAAAGCATCTCAGTCTAATTTACTTAACAAATACTCATTCAATAGCTGGTGTGTCAGGGCTTAGGCACTGTCTACACAAAAATGATGGATACAAAATTCTTGTCCTTACAATCTGTTGGAGGAAACAACATAGTTATTCCATGATAATGTGGTGAATGCCAGGACAAATGGTGCCCAGAGCATTGTGGGGCACTGGGTAGAGAAAAGAGACAAGGAAGGCTCTGGGTGCTTCCTAACTTAAGTGGACAGGTACACTGGAGCCTGCACACTACCCGCAGGGCTTCCATTCCCCTGAGACTAAAGTCCAAATGCCTCCCTTACAACATGGGCCCTTGACCTGTGGTCCACAGACTCTTAAGAGGTCTCAGGGAGTTCATGAACTAGGGAGGAATAAAACCAATTGATTTGTTAACTTCTAACTTCAGTTAACACTTCCTTCTAGCATGACTGCAGCCACAAACCACAGTAGTATCAGCAGTTCCTATGACTTCATCATCAGTAGAAATCACAGATACTTCCTATCACATTGCAGTTGCTGTAGAGATCTCATAACACTACTTATGAGGTGGGATTAAAACGTATGGCGAATGTTGCTGCTGCGTGCCACCCAACAGAAAGTCAGGGATCTTCAACACAGGAAGAGGTACATCGTGTGTGATAAGTTTCAACTTGTTCGGTGCAGTTGGGTGTGAGCTATGGTTGAGAGAAGGTGTGTTCTAGAGTTTTCCATAAATCATCCCGCATCATGACCAAATGATCTGTGTCACACATTGCATCTGGTATATGGCAATTTCTGTCAAATAAAAACATTACGGTGTGTCCTCATCCATCTTATTCATGGGATCTGGCACTGTGCGACTTCTAGCTCTTCCCCAAAGTCAAAGTGACTATGAAAGGTAAACCTTTAGGATCGATTCAGGACATCGAGGCAGCCATGACAACCAACTAAAGACACTCACAAAAGAGGACTTCCACAACCGCTTCTGAAAGCGGCAAGAATGATGGGATAAGTGTGTTCGAAGCAAGAGGTAGCATTTTGCGGGGCATTAATGGCAATGTGTCTTTTACTCTAATAGATTTTTTTGAAATTTAAATATTCACCGTATGTTTTGATTATACCCTCCTATGCTCATCATGACTTCAAATCATTGCTTAATCAAAAAAAATTAAAAAATCACCACTAGATCTTTTTCTTTTTCCGTTTTTTCTTTTTCTTCTTTTTTTCTTTTTTTGTAGGAAATAAGCTTTTACTTCCACAGTCCATCAAGTGGAAGGCCAACAAAACTTCACAAGATACCTTTCATGTGAGGAAAGATACCACCCTAGCCCTGGGTAGCCGGTTTTTTGTTTTTGTTTTTGTTTTCCTAAATCACCACTACCATGTTTCCTCCAAAATAAGACCAGGTCTTATATTAATTTTTCCTCCAAAAGATGCATTATGGCTTATGTTCAAGGGATGTCATCCTGAAAAATCATGCTAGGGCCAATTTTCCGGTTAGGTCTTATTTTCAGGGAAGTATGGTAGATCTTGTTTTAATGTGTCAGTAAAGAAGCACACAATATTATCATAACACACACTGATTCCAGGTAATTGCTATCTCAATAAAATGGTTTCCTTTGTGATCTCTTGTATTTTTATTTGTTTAGAATCCTGATATATGGGGGTGCCAAAAAAATGTATACAAGTGGACACTTTGATCAGCGTCGCTCAAGCAGTAGTTCACCCTAATCAGAAGTGTCTGGGAGCTGAGGGTAACCACTTTGAGCACCTCTTGTAATTGCCAAAGTCAAATGTGACTTGTATTAATTTTTTGTTATTTGTACTTATTGAGTATTACAGTTTTAATAGTTTTTTTTTCTTTCTTAAAATGTGTATACATTTTTTTTGGCACCCTCTGTATATTCTGAGAAGAATCTGTGGCCTCCGTTCAACTACAGAACGGGTCCATGATACCAAAGAAGAATCTCTTTGGTCCCACAGTTTCTCCCTTACTCACTATCCTCCAGTCTCATTGATCTCCTCTTTGAACCCCCTCAGCATGCTCATACCTCAGACCACCACCACATAGGTGCAGAGGTGACAAACAGCCTGGATGGTCGAGTATTTATTGGAAACAGCCTGACAGTGATGTAGCCTGTGTCCATTGGCCTTCCTGACATCCCATCACTCATTAGCAGGCATAAAGCAAGCTCAGTATGACTATTTTTGAAGAGTAGAAAATACCATTTGAAGATTTCATTGATCTTAACAGACAAACCTGAAAAATGCTAATGGAGCAGGTTGCTTAGCTATATCTCACTGCCTAAACCTGCTGCCTGTTTCACCAGGAAAGATGAGCAGACGTTATTTGCATAATGTGCAGGCACAAACTATCAAGAGTCTGTAAATTAATATAGCTGGCAACAGACATTCTTTTCAAAAGCACACACAATAACATGAGCCTCTGAGAGAACTTGTGTCACACAATTTCAGGTTTTTGAAGAGCATGCTTCATTAGGGGGGAAAAGGTAATGGGTTCATTACTGTCAGAATGCAATGTCTTGACACACAGTTTGAGTTGTCTGAATCTGACATTTAATATTTGAGATGATAGTGGCCAAATACCTCTTGAGGTCAAATGCAGAGTTCCTAAAAGGTGAGAAATTGCTGAGATCTGTAATGACAGAGCTGATGAGAAGATTGATGAAATGGTGGTGGCAACCGTTCGAGCCTCCAAAATAGCGTGTGAATGATTTATTCCTGTATCAGCAGAGCCAATAGACAATAGCAGAGTGCTAATTAAATACCAACCACTGGGAAAACACTGTAAATGTCTTTTGGCTCTGTGCTGGCAATTTTAAGCAACGGCCAAATTATTTTCCAATAATTGTTCTTTTTAGACTTAAATTTTATTTGCTTCTGTTCCTTTTTTCTTTTTCCTCAATTGCCAGCATGTTTGATTTGAAACCAAAAAAGAGACAAGAAAAGAATAAAGTGGAGAAGGGGCAAGAGAAAGAAAGAAACTTGACAGGAAGAAAGGGGAGGGAGGAAAGAAGCTCCCATGTGTACTGATAACATTCTATGAGACGTATTTCTATTTCTTTCCAGTCTGTGGCTAATTAGGATAATATAATAACTATCATTTATTAAAAATTTATCACAGTTTGGCATTTTATTAAGCACTTACACAGAATAAGAGTTAGCATTTATTATTTACTAGGTACCAGATGTTTTGCTAAGTCTAAATCCTTGCCACTACCCTGCCAGGGTATGGGGACTTTTTTCCTGTTTTGTTTTTTTTTTTTTTTATAAATAAGGAAACTGAGGCAAATAGAAAATTAAAGTCTCACTTGAAATATGTTGTCTTATTTTAATGAGTGTGAGAATATCCTAAAACAATTTTTGTAAGACCTTTCATGTAAAAGCAGTTTATAAAAGTTATAGTTTGCTAAGAAATACAATTAATACAACTTAAGGAAAACTGTTAAGTAAACAAGCATTGTATTCAAATTAACTGTTATCTTCAGTTATGAAAGAGAAATAAATGGAGTCTTACTCCTACAATAAATGAAACGCCAAGTGACTTTGGTTTGGAAAGAAGTTAAAATAGGCTGTAAGAATTAGGCATCATGTACTTGGAGAAGCATGATCTTCTGTCCTTTTTCTGGCTTATACTAGGATGTAGAGGGACATTCTTGGAGGCAGGAATTAAAGACTCTGGTGATATGGAATAGAAATGAGGTCAGTCTCCATAATAGTTCCATTATCTGAAACACCTATAGCTGATTGCCAAGGGCTAACCTGCAAAGGCTTTTGAGGCCAAGTCTAAGGAGAAGCCTGGAACTGTATACAATGCAGAGAAGGCTATTCTGTTCAAGTTGGGGGAAGTGATGAGTCAGACAAAAGCTTTTCAATCAATTACATCCAATGCAATGAGGACTGGAAAAAGCTCACAGTAATAGAACGATTGGTGACACAAGTAAGTGAATGTTTCTTTAAACAGCTTGTTGGATAGGAGTGATATATTTTGTCAGTTAACATAAATCATATTTGATGGTATAAAGAAGTTTCATGGGTAAAACCCAAATTGAGTAGGGAGTGAATAAAGTTCCATATGAATCTCAGGAGAAGAAACTACATTGTCATTTTGTGAAGTGTTTCGATTGGGGGAAATATCCACAGAGAATAGACGTGGCATGGAGACCTTTTCCAACATGTAGAAATGACACTTTCTGGAGTGTGTCAAAATGCAGATGAGCCAAAGTTAATATAACAATAATTGAATGAACAAAATATTCATCCCCTTTTGTCTTTTTTGGCGCCCAGGCTGATAATAGCAACAATGCCTAGTGTGACACTGCATGCCAAGGCAAATTAATACATGTGTATTCCCTGTTATTAAGGTCTAAGGGGACCCTGGAGCTTCACTATTTCCCTCTAATAACAAAGACCCACAGCTTCCATGACAGTTGAGATTGCAAAGATGCGAGCAGATTCATCAGAGAAACTGAAAGGTCCCTTTGGGCCTGGGGTATTCCAAGTTTCTCTATGGCGCTATTGGAAATCAGATGGACACCTTCTACACTGCATATCCTAAAAAGACCAAGCAACACATATGTTTGAATAAGCAAGTCAGGGCTTAGATAGTCTCTGATAATTTCTTGAACAGAATGCTCTAGCCTGGGTCTTAACAACATCCACATGCCCATCTCCCCACTAGTTCTTCATGCTGAGTTTGGAAGACTTGCCATGGGCCAAACATAGATCTCACCAGAGTTCATTATGCTGGAGCCGCAGCCCTCAACTTCAGATAGACTTTCATTCTGCTCTTCATCAGATACATTTAATGGCAAGTGGGTGTTTAAACCACAGGGAAGGGACGGCAAGAACAAATATATAATTAGATGTTTCCTGGCTGTGTGCTTTGTGAATAGGCCTGTGGATTTTCTCTTGCCCTAATTGACTTGCACTAATTGTCAGCAGCTTCCCACAGCAGAGACCTGGGCTAAATTTGATCCATGAACTTGAAGTTCAAGGTGAGGAATTGTGCATCTACAACAACAATTATAACTATAATTAAGGGTGGGTTGGTTTTCTTTTCAGCTTGCCTTTTCATTTCTCAGTGAGCATGGCAGTGATTTCCATTAATAATAAAGGTATTCTGGAGATGGAGAATTAGGAACTGGTTGACTGTCGTTAATTGGCATCTTATTGTATTCCCATAAATTCTGTCTAGGACCGCTGTGAGTAGATTTAAAGTTGCTAGGAAGAAATAAAATATACAGCCCTTTACAATGAAGTTGTTTTAAGCTGGAAGCTTTTGTGTTTTAGTGACTTTGATGCAAGATAAATATTAACTTGAGGCTTTTGTTTTAGAGAATACTAAAGAGTATTCTGGTGGATTTCCATAAACTTCCATTGGAGTTTCAGGATGGAATATATTTTAAAATTGTATAAAAATAAAAATGACAGTATGACAAATTCACTTTCTGCCATGTCTTGGGTAGTCCATCCACCTCATCACATGTACAAACAAACCAAAATTATTGACAATGAAAGCCCAACAGTATACCTACTTGGGATATGCTAATTGCAGGATTTTAAAGAAACTAACAAAGCTCAGAATAAACAGCGTTCTCATTTTATAAACAGTGATAACAATGATTAAATGGAGATTTTCTTTGGAGTTCTGTCTACACTGAATTTTAAGTGAAGGTTCAAGGTGTCAAATCAATTCCTATGCAATTTGTAAGTGTGGTTTTATTTGGCTGTGGCTCTGGGCCATAGGCCTCTCAGTGGAAGAAAGAACACCAGAACCAAGTCAGAAGGGTTACTAAACGGAGGCCTTTGGCAAGTTGCTGAAGATCTCTGAGTATTAGTTTGTTCATCTTTGAAGGGAGGAAGGAATGCATAACCGACAAGGTTGTTGGAAAGGGAGAGGACTGGGGTGGTACTAGCAGGGTGCCCAGGATGCACAATGTCAGGGGCCAGCTCTGCACTCGTGTGACTCCAAGGCTGAGCACCTCCATTCCGCACCCTACATGCTTCCCTCACCTCATCTAGTCCTGGCTCTCTTAGAGTTGGCACACGGAAAGCCCTATCACAGTGCCTGGATCATACTGAGGATCAAAAGCGTTTACCCCTGTTTATCCCATCTGCTTCACTGGTGTCTTCTGAAAAGTACATAAGGGAAAGTACGTGAATGTGGTTGGGAATTTCTGTACAAATGTTAACTGTGCTAAATCACTATTGCAAGTAGTAGTTATATTTCTATTATCATTAGCAAAGACGTGTATCTGGGTACGTATATGTATGTGTCTGTGTGTATATATATAGTAGATATAGTTAGTTGAAGAATTTAAATTAGATAATATGTATTAATTAAGATGTTGAAGATAACTCTTTGAGGTGGGATTGAAATTATTTCAATTTCAATGATTTATTCTATTTCAATAATTCAACTATTCAATTATTCAATTTCAATTACAAATTCAAATACAAATTAGAGATGCACTTGGTAGGGATGGTCTTCTCCTGCCATATTTAATTTGACTACCAGTCCAGTACCGTGAGGATACAATGACTTTGTACCAGAAAATAGGCAGGGTTTAGAAAACAAATCAGGACTGAATATTGTTCCAGACTGGGAGAGTATAGTCTGCCTGCTGGTAACTGGTGCTAACTGCCTGCTGGATGAAGGGGAGAAACTTGAACAGTTGTAGTTTAATTTGGGGGAGATGGGTAAGCAGGCATTTAACAGGACTGGCATTCTTACCACCCCGACATTGAGTCATTTCAGTGAGAGCTGTAATAAAAACTGGCCATCTGTGGTGATCTCTGGTTTGGCCATAAGCACCCTTTGAAGGATTCTTAAAGAACTGCCGAACTTCATATGAATTAAAGGCTAAATTTATTCAGAGCAAAGAAAGATTTTTGCTGTGAGAAGGATGTGTTTCATCACATGAGTCATGGCAGATAATTTAGGTCAAGTTCAAACATAACATACTTTTCAAAAGTAAATCTGCAAAGAAAAGCAGAATTTTTAGAGTCAACTTAGTTTTTGAAATTTTATATTTCATTCTGAACTTTCAGGCAAGTTCAGTGGCTCAAGAATGCTGTTGGAAAACACATGTGTCTGGGTCAGATAGAAGACTAACTTGGGGTACATTTGGTTGTTGTCTTTCTTTGTGCAGGGAGAATTGTTTTCTCACTGTTTCTGTGCACCAGCAGGAAAAGAAGCTATGCATACATGGCATTTGTGTCTGCGTTATCCAGAACTTGTCCCAGTCTGTGCTAAGTGTTTGGTACATTGGAGATATGGGAGCTTTTGATGAGTCACACTAGCTGATGTGTTGGGACTGTTCGTTTAACATATACAAACAAACCCAAATTTCTGCTACGGTTTATAATCCAATGGGGAGTGAAAACCTGCCCATGTCTTTGGATAAGGCTTACCTTCATTCTTTCTCCATGGATGTGGTTTCCATAACTGACGGTGGATCTAAAGTCTAGAATAATAGTAGCTAATGTGTACTGTGCATTTGCGATGTGCCAGGCCCTATTCCAGGTTCTTTATGCCCCCCCCCATTATACAGATCTAGAAACTGAGGCATGGCTAAGTAAACAACATTCTGTATATTCTGAAACCAGGAGCCATGGCATTGGCTCACACTCGTCCTGATGTAATGACTTTAAAACCGTTCGTATGTGTGCATGTACATACATAATTTTGAAGACCTGTGAAGAGATTCTACCTTGAATAGAAGGTGTTTGTATTGAGGTTTTTTCCTTTTTTTTTTGTTGAGTATTAAAGCTGAGAGCAGCAGAGATAAAATTGCCAGTCTTGCCAGGTTCTCAGGTTCGATGCTTCTGCCTGTGAAAGATTTGTACAACAGGTCTCTCGAACTCCAGTCTTTCAGGGGCCAAGGAAAGCCACGTGAGTGAGTGAAGCAGGCTGGGAGGTATCTCCACTGAACTTCAAGCATGTCTTTGACATGGCTCCAGATATTAACTGCCATGAAGGATTAGCCACGGTAGCCTCATTTCTAATTTTTCTAAAGGCAGAGATTAAGATTAAAAATATGTTTAGTGGTTACCAGAGGGTCAGGGGGGTGGGGGGTGGGGGGTGGGAGATGAGGATAAGGGGGATCGAATATATGGTGATGGAAGGAGAACTGACTCTGGGTGATGAACACACAATGGGATTTATAGATGATGTAATACAGAATTGTACACCTGAAATCTATGTAATTTTACTAACAATTGTCACCCCAATAAATTAAATAAATAAATAAATAAATAAATAAATAAATAAATAAATATTAAAAATATGTCAACTTTACAAATATTAAAAACTTTAAAAAATAGAATGCAAACCAACACAAACATATCTGTGGATCGTATGGCTCAAGGGTTATCATTTCAAGATAATCTCTGTTCTGGGTGAATGATGGGTCACCTGTAAGGGGTTTTTGTTTCTTGTTCTCCCTTTAAGGTGGAAGGAAAGTTATCACCTATGAGAAATTGCTTAAAGAAAGACATATTTATTGTCTAGTGCCCAGTTATAGCTCTGTATGCTTTCTACTCAAGATGGGTTATCTCTTTCCATTGCAAAATATGGTAGGCACTAACTACACATGGCTATTAAAGTTACTTAAATAATTGTAAAATTTCATTTACTTTCACCAACCACATTTCAAACACTCAATAAGACATGGGGCTAGTGACTACCATATTGGACAGAGCAGAATAGAATATTTCCATAATTATAGAAAGTTCTAATGAACAATCCATGTCTAGAATCTTAGACTGTGGCAGCTAGTTTATGTGACTTAATGATATAAGAGGATGCTCACATGGTAAGAATTGAGTCAAACTTTTTCAGAAATGTCTTTCCTGACATATTCACCTATGTGATTGGAATTCCCACCATAGGAGTATTAGCTTAAAAGGTAGTATAAAGTGTTTCCTGGGAAGAAGTGCTAGTTAGTACCACCAAGTCATTGCAGTGATCCTTGCAGTAAAGTTACCTGAGGATATTTTCTAAATTCAAGTATTTGGGCTCTACTCCATGTCTACTTTATCAGCATTTCTAGAGAGGTAGGCCAAGTCATGTCTGGTCCTCAGGATGTCCCTCAGGAATCCTGATGAAGGCCTCTGGTCAAGTACAAATCAAGTTTTCCAAGTCATTCCAGCTTTGGGACTACTCAAAGGATTGGGTCATAATCAAATGGTTTCCTGGATAAAATCCACCTATAATTTTTTGGACTTCTGCACCACTAAATTCCATGGTGGCCATTTATGGTGTTACCCTGGTAGAGCAAGAAAATCAAGGAAATATAAGAGTACTGATCTACCGCAAAAGAAGGAAGACTTTTTTTCAAGACTGACAGATCTTTCATTTACATTTAGGTGGCCACACCTTCACTAATTTACAACTCTTTGGAGATCCCCCAAAGTTAACACTGCCCTTTGAAATTTTAATTCCTCTGGGATATGCTCTACATGGAAACCACCGGTACCAGATTGGAAACAGCTATTGGTGAGGCACAAGGGAGAGTGGGTCCATCTCTGATCCTGGACCTCACTGAGTTCTTCTCAGTCCCTCCCAGAAAGCCACAGGTCCTTTAAATATGGGACCCTTGGAGACCTGTTTGATCTCCCAGTGTTCCAGGAAGCTGGACTACAGTAGCATGGGTGGGGTACTGGGTGGTCTTGCTGTCTCCGCACAGAGAGGAGCAGACATGGTTTGGAACAGAGATACTATAGATAAGGACACATCAGGCTACAGAGAGTGAGAGGAACCAGGTAGCAATAGGCACAAAGAACACAGGGAGAAAAGCTCGTGAGTGCTCCTATGAGCATTCTTGTGGCTGATTCTTTATAGCCTGGCCTGTGGCACACGGAAAGGGTCATGTGCAGGCCTCATTGATGATCACATCGTGACCAATAACCCCTATGAAGTCACATCAATTTCCTGAAAAGGCTACCCAAAGCATTCCCACAACATTATTCTGTCAGTAGTTTTCACTTAACATAGTGCCTCCAAAATTGTGTTGCACACTAGAAAACCCTGGGAAAACTAAACATTTCAGATGCTCAGGTTGTTACATACCAACTAATTCAGAATGTTTATGGGTGGATGCCAGCATCAGTATTTTTTAAGAGGCTAAGTGATTTCAATATTCATCAAAGCTTGGGAACTGCTGATTTAACACCAAAAGCATCACTGGAAAATGACTGTTGTTGGGGTCTTGGCCTGTTGCTCAACAGGGCTCAAAGTAACTGACCATCATCCATGTCCTCTAATTCTAATTATTTTCTTTTCTGTAGCCATCAAGTGGGCTTCCTGTAAGTGTGGTACATAATCTAAGTTTTCTCTTCATTTTGTACTCCATAGGAAATTTTAATAATTCTCTGGGTGTGCAAAGGGCAGAACAGGTCTATTTGAGTGGCTACTGTTCTTGAATTAGAGAAACTCCAGTGTCTACGTGGGATATCCAGAGGTTCCTGTGAGAATGATGCTTAACTTCTCCCAGCCTGAGTATCTCCATCTATACTTGGTCATGAGGATTCAAGGACATAATGTAGTGGTTCCCAACCATCTTGTGCAGATAATAATCTCTTGAAATGATTTTTTTAGCATATATCAACCTCCTCCTGGAGACCCTGATTCAATAGGTAAGAGTGGAGCCTTGAATCAGTATTTTTAACACGCCTCCCAGGTGATTCCAATACTGTTCAAAGTCTGACAATCACTAAACTGACGTACATCAAGCATTCAGTATGAAGTAGGTGTTATTATCTTCCTGTCCCTCAATTCCTGTGAATATACTTTTCCTTCCACCTGGCTAGGGGTTAATTGTGCTCTAAGACAGAATTATCTGGTCATAGGAAGAATAAATAAAATAATCCCTCATCTCAGAAGTCTGTGGATTTGGTATCCAGAGCCATTCTTCAGCAGATGACTTGTGCATTTCAGAGGTTCAATTCTTTGAGTTCTGTTTGTTGACAAATGAACTTGCATGTGAGTACTTCAAAGAGTTGAGAAGGCTTGTCCCTTATGGACTATGCAAATTATATCATGGCCATATGACCTGATTATTTCCCAATTCCTGTCTTGCATTCTCGCTTATTTCCTCATCCTCTGGCTCTTTCTTTGACTGTACTCAACAAAGTACTTTGAACTATACCCCAGCATTGCACCGCTTCTTGCAGTTGTGAGCATCTGCTCACAACTCCAGGAGATGTGTTTGGCTTCAAATATATACCTATATGGTTTTCTCCCTGAGAACAGACCTGGTAAGCAGCTCTGATGAACTCTATTGGCCCCAGAACACTGCACTAGAATTTGCCCCCTTGCTTTTAAGTATCTGTCATGGTACTTTGGCTATGGTAACAATGATCCTAGCCATGTGGCTGCTATGATTGTCTCAGTGGCTAGAGCTTGTTTGTGTTGTTCCAGTCTCCCCATTAGTCCAAAAACATCTTAATGTTGAGCCATGTCCTGGTGCCTAACTATAGGCTAATGAAGATGAAATGTTTGGTCACTGAGGGAGAAGGGGACTCCTATTACCTCTTGTACTTCTTCTTCAGACCATTCATCACAGTTACAATTGTATGTTTGATTGGGAAGCGAATGCTTACTCTCCACTTGAATCCCACTAAGAGCCACATAATCGTGTTTGTGCTTGCCCTTTTATCTCTGACACCTAGCAGAGTTCCAGGTGGGAAGTGGACAGGCAACAACTATTAGATGAATTTAGGCCCTACATAGCATAATTTTCCTTTACAACAGTGTCCAGAATAGGCAAAGCATCATTCCCATTAAGAAAAATGACATCACTCTAAGAAGTAATTTCTATCATCTATAGGTATTTGAGGCATCATGGTGTGATTCAGACCCACATGGTCCCCATTTCTTTTGTAGTAATGCACCCAAAGCAAGCAAATGAAGAACTGTCAGCATGAAGGACGTCAACCTAACTTGTATGTTCTTATGCATCCAGCATTAAAGTGTTCTTGGTACTATCAACACTGACCAGTGAAACTTCATGTGAAAACATTCTGGCAAGGAGTTAATGATACTCAACTCATATTAAAAGCAGTTTGGATAGGCTAATTGTTTTTTTATAGACCTTATTGTTAGCATAGCCATTTAGTCTCCCTTTTTAAGAAGATTTTTATTAAAATATAACTAACTTACAATATTATATTAGTTTCAGGTGTTATTCAACATTTGTATCCTAAAGAAGAGATTACCATGATAAATCCAGCAATCTGACCCACTACATTTGCTATGCTTTACATTATGTCCCCATGACTTATTTATTTTTTTATCCCTGGATATTTGAACCTCTTATTCCCCTTCATGTTTCCCCCCCTTTTTTAAATTTTCAATTACAGTTAACATTCAATATTATTTTATATTAATTTCAGGTGTACAGCATAGGGATTAGATATTTGTATTATTGATGATCCCCCTGACTAGTCTACTACTCACCTGGCACTATACATAGTTATTACGACATTATTGACTATATTTTCTATGCTCTACTTTACATCCCCATGACTATTTTCTTACTCCTAATTTGTACTTCTTAATCCCTTCACCATTGTCACCCAATCCCCCAGATCCCATCCTGTCTGTTAGCCCAGTAAATCTAGAACACATCTGACACCATGCATATTTATTACAATGTTATTGACTATATTTCTTATGCTATACCATACATCCCCATGACTACTGCGTAACAACCAATTTGTACTTTATAATCCCTTATTCTTTTTCACCCACCTCCCCAACCCCCATCCAATTTGGAAAGCATCAAAATGTTCTCTGTATCTGAGTTAATTTTTGTTTTGTTTGTTTGTTTCTTTTGTTCTTCAGGTTCAACATATAAGCAAAATCACATTGCATCTGTGTTTCTCTGTCCGACAAACTCCACTCAGCACAATACCCACCAAACCACCACACATGGCAAGAACCCATTCCCTTCTCTGGCCGAGCAATATCACATTGTATGCATGTACTACGTACTCTTTACCCCCTCATCCATTGACAAGAACCCAGGCTTCCTCTACATCCTGGCCATTGCAAATAATGCTGCAATGAACATAAGGATGAACATGTCCCTAAAAGTAGCATTTTGGATTTTTTCAGATAAATACCCCAAAGTCAGATGACTGGATCCTTCTTTGTCTCTTGTTTTGACCTTTGTTTTAAAGTCTGTTTTCTCTGGTATATGTATTGCTACCCAAGACTTTTTTGTTTGTTTCCATTTTCATGATATGTCTTTTTCCATCCCTTTACTTTCAGTCTGTGTGTGTATTTCGATCTGAAGTGAGTAACTTGTAGGAAGCATATGTAAGGGTCTTGTTTTCTTACCAATTCAACCACCACATCTTTTGGTTGGAACACTGATAGATATGTAGTCATTTCCATTTTATTATTCATATTTTGATTTTTCTTTTTTTTCTTTTTTATCTTGAAGAAGTCTATCTAAGATTCTGGTTTTGTGGTGATAAACTCCTTTATCTCTTCACCTATCCTTCAATTCTAAATGATAGTTTTCCTGGGTAGAGTAATCTTGGTTGTAAGTCCTAGCTTTTCATCACTTTGAGTATTTTGTGCCAGTGCCTTCTGGCCTGCAAACTTTGTGTTGAGAAATCAGATGAAAGTTTTATGGGAGTTATGTCATAGGTAAC
This sequence comes from Rhinolophus sinicus, assembly GCF_057876585.1. Lineage (NCBI taxonomy): Eukaryota > Metazoa > Chordata > Mammalia > Chiroptera > Rhinolophidae > Rhinolophus > Rhinolophus sinicus. The sequence continues at coordinate 36,152,132 of NC_142513.1, forward strand.
TAACTGCTTTTCTCTTGATGCTTTTAAGATTTTCTTTGTGTTTAAGTTTTGGTATTTTAATTATGATAACTCTTGGTGTGGGCCTCTTTGGGTTCATCTTTTTTGGAACTCTGTGCTTCCTGGGCTTGTTTATCTATTTTGTTCACCTGGTTAGGGAAGTTTTCCGTTATTAATTTTTAAAATAGTTTTCCAATTTCTTGTTCTATCTCATCTTCCAGATACTCTTATGATGTGAATTTTGGTACACTAAATGTGGTCCCATAGGCCCCTTAAAATATCCTTATTTATTTGGATACTTTTTTTCTTTTAGCTGTTCTGATTGGGTGTTTTCTTCTACTGTATCTTCCAAATCACTGATTTGATCCTCTGCTTCATCTAATCTACTGTTGATTGCTTTTAATGCATTCTTCATTTCTGTTATTGTATTCTTTTTTCCTGACTGGTTCTTTTTTACATGTTCTGTCTCCATTTTTCATGTTTCCTATCTCTTTATTGAAGTTCTCAGTGAGATCATTGAGCATCCTTATAAACAGTGTTTTGAGCTCTGTATCTGGTAGATTGCTTGTCTCCATTTTGTATAGTTCTTTCTCTGAAGCTTTGTTGTGTTCTTTCATTTGGGACATGTTTCGTTTTCTCCCCATTTTGGCTGCCTTTTTGTGTTTGTTATTATGTATACTAGGTAGAGCTTCCATGTCTCCCGGGCATAGTAAAGTGGCCTTTTGTAGTAGAAGTTCTGTGGGGCCCAGTGGCACAGTCTTCCTGGTCACCTGAGCCAGGTGCTTCAGATGTATCCTTTATGTAGGCTGTGTGTCCTCCTGCTTTAGTTGATACTTTGTTGCTATTTGCACATCAACGGGAGTGATTGACCCTCAGGCTGATTGGTTGTGAGGACTGGCCATGACTACAGTGGAAGAGCTGTTGTTCAGTGGCTGACCCTATGGAGCAGGATTCACTTTAGTGGGGCTCTGGTCCTTGCTTAGCTTGCCGCTTGGGTGTGTCATCCTTGGAGGCAGACGTGTGATGCTCCAGCTCAATCCGAAGCTGGCCACTGTCTCCTGGGACGGACCCTGACACAGGCCAAGTTCAGCCGGATGCTGTGCCCTGTCCAGAGCTACCTGGCATAAGCCACAAAGCAGTCCACAGATGGCCACCTCCCGTGCTGAGCTTGGAGGTGCCTCAAGAGGCCAAGCTGCAAACCAAGGTCTGTTGCCTCTAGTGCCTGGCTTGTGGCTGCTTAGGAAGAAGTACAGGACATATTGAAGCCAGATGCTCTTGTTTGGGTTTTGTAAATATTTGAGAGATTTTAGGAAGTCTTCAGCATGACCCAAGATGAGCCAATTGTATGGAAAAGCCACTGGAAGTGGATTGGGTATTCCTGAGAGTTGGGTGGGGCAGGGTATCAGGGAATCACCAGGGTGGGGCAGACAAAAGGTATTAGCCAAGTTGATGGAAACTCAGCTATAGTGGCCACCTGCATCTGCACACCAGGAGGGGGATGGCTCAACAAGGAAACAATGCATTCTGCCAGCACTTCCATCTGGGAGAAAGTTGCCCCTCTAGCCTTCATTCTGAAACCAAACAACCCAATTTCTCCCTGTATGTTCCTGGCACTTTTCAAACTGCTGTCCCAGCGCTGGAGGTCAGAATGAGTGAGTCTATCTACAGACTCACAGAGTGAGTCTGTCTACGTCTGGGACTGTAGCAACCCTCCATCTCACTCAGTCACAATCTTCTGGTTTTCACAGCCAGAAGTTATGGAGACCACTCTCGCAGCACTGGAAACTTTGGCTTTGGTGACTGGTGTGGGACTGGGACCCCTTGCTCCTCTGGGAGAGGGCATCTCTGCAGCTGAGATACCCCTTCTGATTTTTAATGGTCACACCTGTCACACCCATGTGTGAACCGTCCCATTCCATGTCTCTGCCCCTCCTACCAGTGTTGAGGTGGCTTCTTACTTGTAAGACTTCTGTTCAGCTAGATTTCAGGTGATTCTCAATGATGATTGTTCTGTAGTTTAGATGTCATTTTTATTTGATTGTGAGAGGAGGCCAGCACAGAGTTTACCTGCTCTGCCATCTTGACTGGAAATCCATTTAGTCTCCCTTACACAACCTAAATCTCCTTTGTTCACACATAGATTCAGGCAGCTGACTATTATATATAGGGTGGTCAGGAGCACTGAGAGGTCTTCATTCAGAATCTGGTTGCCCTGGATGAACTTCACACTCAACCTAAGGAGAAGAATATTTGTAGTGAGTTAATGAGTGATGATGAGAAGTGAAATAAGGGACTGATTGAAAAGCTTTAAAAAATATTCAAAATGGGAAAACATATTAATAAAAAAAGTAGGATGTATGTCATTAGTGCAAAATCCACAAAGGCTAGGAGTATGATTTTGGGTCTGTCTTTCAAATGTCTCTCCTAGGGCAGTGTAGTGAGACCTCTTTAAAGAACATATCAGATGCTGAGGTGGATGCCAAAAAATTGTATTCCTCAGTTCCTGGCTGTACACTAGACAAATGAAGCTAGTTGGGCTTAATGATATCTGATCTTGTGAAACAATTATATGACAATGACAAGATAGTATATGATTTGTCTCTATCCAAATTAGTAGAGGTATTACACAAGTCCTCTAGAGAATGAAGCAAATATTTTGGACTACATTTTTCAGGAAAGTATTTAGGGAGAAGGTGAGGAAAATTGACACAATGAAAAGTTTGAATAGGTGGGAGTAGAAAGAGGCCATTAAAGTTTGGGTGGGGAGAGATGAGGGATTGGAGTGTGTGTGAGCAAAAAGCAAGAATGATCATATATGTTTCTCAAGTTGAAATAATTCTGACTTGCCTGATTTTCACTGAGAAAGGGTGGGTCGATAACTTTCAACTAATTTGTATATGAATATACAGAAGTTATATCTACCAATTTGATTTGATTAGAAAAAAACAGCACCTAGTAATAAACTGGTAAACCATGTTGGAAGTGTGAGGCTCTGCCCATGGTAGTTGACATCTTTTTTGCTTGGCTGGCTTAGATGATCTGGCTTTTAAAAGAGAGTGCCTCCTCCTCCCTTACAAGTACATACATCCCACACAAATCTCCATCAAAGAATGTGACCTTCTCAGATAGCAAATGGAAGAGAGTTTCTAATTAGTAAGGAAGCATAGGCAACCCCCAAATAATCAATATTGCATAAGAACATTCATTTTCTTGTGTTTCATAATTTTGCTAACACGTACCTTACCACATATTGTAAAGCAGAAAGATATGAGCATCTTATTTTGATAACAGTTGTGGTGAGATAATGTCAAAATATTATGTAAAATAAAACCTTTAAGTAAGGAGAAAAAGACCTTACTATCTCAGATTCCCACCCCCACTCCAAACTTCCTTGTCTGAGCTTGTCGCTTCAAGCTGTTAGGACTGTACCAGCAATTACATGTATTCATCAGAGAACATAAAATGAGCTCACTAGATATCAGTAAGTATTTCTAAGTGTTTTGGTTTCCATGAGTCTTAAGTGTGAATTTTTGGCTAAAGATTTTATTTAAGAAAAAAGCTCCTCATTTATTTTTCTACAATAATATTAATAAAGCTTAGTCGATGGTATTCAGCTATCTGTTCTATTCAGCATTGTAATGCAATCGTATGAAATACGAAACTCTATGAAAAGAAGTTCCACTTCGCAGAGCCTTGTGATGCATCATTGTTGAATTTTTGATGGAGAAATTAGTTACAAATAAAATGAGAGGTTTGTATATTTACTATGTAAGCCAATGGATTCAACTAAATCCTTTTCTACTGCAACCATCAGAAGTCAGTTCCTTCCCAGATTCCTGAGTTTTGCAGCTGTTTTTTTCTCCCTATGTCATCTATCCAGCACCACCTTCACTCTTCTGTCTGTTACTTTCAGTGATTGCCCATTGCCCATGTTGATATCAGTTTTATCGAATATGGCTTCAGAATAGTCTAAAGCCCATTATTACCAACGTCCACAGTTCTTCCCCGGAGTCCATTCAAATCATATAGAAAATATCTCTCCTGTGGTTTTCCAAGAGGCAAAAACCAGGCACTTGATGTTCCCCATATATGAATCCAGGAAGAGGATTTGAAAGCCAATTGGCATGGCTGCTCTGGAAACTTTACGTTTTCCATCTCCTCCCTCTCAATATCTTCTGTATTTTCCTCTGTTATCTCCATAGTGCTTGTCAATACTTAACAAATTACATGCTTTATTCATTTAGTTTGTTTGTTGCCTGCCTAGTCCCATTAGAAAGTGTTATGAAGACAAGGATTTTTTTATGAAGACAAATATTTTTTTTATAATTTAGTTGACTTTTTAAATTTTTTATTAAATTTTTTGAGGTGACATTGGTTAGTAAAATTATATAGGTTTCAAGTGTACAATTTTATAATCCAGCATCTATGTATTGCATTGCATATTCTCCACCCAGAGTCAGTTCTCCTTCCATCACCATATATTTGACCCCCTTTACACTCTTCTATCAACCCTCTCTCTCCTTACCCTCTGATAACCACTGAACTATTGTCTGTGTTCACTTTTATATCTCCATTATCTATGACAGTGCCTGGCACACAGGAAATGTTCAATAAGGATTAGTAGAATGAATAATGTACAGCAACAGTGCTCAACCAGGGCAGCTTTCCCTTTTGGGAGCATTTGGCAAAGGCTGAAGACATTTTTGATTGTTGGATCTGGGGACATGGGTAGTGCTACTCGCATGCTACAATGCATTGGACAGCCATCCACAATAAAGAATTATCTGCCTCCAAATGTCAATAGTGTTGAGATTGAGAAAATCCTGGTGTACAGAATCTTCCAGAGTTCTGCCAGGAACTTTTGCTGCCATCTCTCCTGTGGCTCCCTCTGGCACATCTTCTAAACTATACGTTATTCTGCTCCCTCTCCTGACCACACTTTCCTGTTTGCTATTTTGTCATCCAGAAATTGAACTCTCTCTCATTTACTCCTTTTTGTATTCCTTTACTGTCATTTTATTATTATTTCCTAAAGGAGGGGTGGAAAATATCTGTACTCAGCTTGAACTTGAAACTCTATCATCCTTATCTTGTTTAAATGTCATCTTTTTTCTGAAGCTTTCAGTATGACTCTAGCCAATAAGTTGTATTTTCTTCTCTAAAACCCTAGAATATTTACCATAAGTTTTGGCCATTCAGGTAATGTATGAGGGTTGCTGCTCTAACAGAGACCCAACCACAGTAGCTTAAAGAAGAAGAAAGTTTATTTCTCTCCAACGTAACGTTCAGGTCAAAGCTAATAGGATGGCTCTGCTTCATAGAATTACTCAGAGATTTGGGCTACCCCCTTCTTGTTACTCTGGCATTCACAGAGTATTGCTCTCAACTAAAAGGATGGCGATCTAGAAGAAGGGGAGAGAGAGGCAATCCTATGTAGTATTTTCTTTTAAATTTTGATGTGTGTTAAATATGTATGGTATATGTATGTACACATGTGTGACTCTCTCTGTGTGTGTGTGTGTGTGTGTGTGTGTGTGTGTGTGTGAAGTGTTAACAGTAGTTATTTCTGGAAGGTAGGATTACAAGTGATTTTTAATTTTCATTGTTTTACTCTTCTATAAATGGATGATAGACAGTATTTCTTTCAAACAATACAGAACCGGAGAACTATAAATACAAAACAACCCCCCCCCCCCCCCCACACACACACACACAAAAAAAAAAAGAATAAAAAAAGAAAGCACATGTTTGGCAATTTAAGTGAATTAAAAAAGTGATTATCTCTTAAAATATATCTTTAAACTATAATACTTATGTCTATATATTATTACCTTTCAAAAAATAAATTTAAAAAATCAGGTGTTTGACATTGTAGAATTAGAACTCCTAGCGTGACTCCCCCCTCCCCCCTTTTGACCGATTATTTTGACATTTAGCAAATGACAGGTAAGTTTAGCAGCTGGGAGAAGAAAGGGGGAAATGCAATGGAAAGTGGACAAAGCAGTGTAGATGAGATGGCGGAGAAATAGAGCAAGAATATGTATTCAGAGAGGTATGAAGATTGATAACAGTGGCTTAAGTCAGCAGGTAGAAAACATTTGAGGGAGGACATGGGAAATTTATTAGAACAGAAATGGAAGGGGACAGTAAATTAAGCTTACATTTGAAAATGAAAAACAAAAACACAAAACCTGAAGTAACTGGTAATAAACCTGAATTACCTGGACCTGAAAAGTTTTGTTCTTTACCTGTTAGTCACCAAAGTTAAGCCCTTCTTTGACCATATGTGGAATTAGCTGTTATTCCTCGACTTCCGTGGCAGTTGTGAAAGTGGTACTAAGGCTCTAGGCGGGGAAATGGAAGCTCATTTCAGAAGTACAGTTGAAATCCATTTGATGAAAGGGACAGGAAGCTTTTTGCTAAAGGTTAAGAGAACATATTACAAATTAATTCATAGACCCTGAAGCTGTAAACATGGGATCGTTTCAGGGATTTCTTTATGTTTAATGCCACAATCTGAGATTACTGGAGCATAATTCTTGAGTAACACAAATAATGCATACATTCCTATAAACTTTTATAGTTTTTATTATTAAAATATTATGAACATTTTTATTTTCCATAGACATGTAAACATCTATTACTTTTCATGGTTATATTCCGTTAAATTAAAGTTCCAGTAAATATACTTCTGGCAAGGTTAGCAAGGTTGGCTATTAGGATATATATTTGTTGAAGCCAATTTTTGTTTGGCCTGTAAAGAAATGGATTGATTGTTTGTGCTCCATCATCACCACCAAATCTATATGTTGAAATTTTAATCCGCAATGTGATGGTATTAGGAGTTGGAGCCTTTGGGAGGTAATTAGATCATGAAGATATAGCACTCATGAATGGAGTTAGTGCCCTCCAGACAGCTCTTTTGCTCTTTCATTCCATGTGAGGCTACAAAAAGTCAACAGTCTGCCATCTGGAAATGGGCTCTGATCAGAAACTGACCACATTGGCACCCTGATCTTGGAGTTTTATCCTCAAGAACTATGGTAAACTGCTCAGTCTATGGTATACTTGTCAGAGCAGCCCAAACAGAATAAGACAACACTATTTATTTGATTATTTATTTTTCATCCTTAGACATTTTTTAATAAAACAAAATAATCTTTTTTAAATTTGGTTGTTCTAGGTGATTTATGTAAGTTAAAAAAATAAACTCTGTTTTGCTTTATGCATATTGCTAAGGGAGTTGTTCAATGATTAATTAAAAGTTATTATAAATATTGAGAATTAGAATAGAGCAAGGGTTATTGCCATTTATTGACAAAAGTGACAAAGAGATATTCAAAGGAACCTAATGAATGTATCTGTTGATTGTATCCAGATAGAAATATGAAAATATTTTTAGTGTTCTATATGAGAAAACTAGAATATGACCTATTCTAAATCCCATTATATTTTGCTATCCTTAGAACTTATATTAACAGCTATATAATTTTAGAGATTGTATCGCTGTTAATTCTTGTTCTTTTTCCATTTTTTCTTTTCCCCGAACTTGTTATAAAAATCTTCAAACATAGAGAAAAGTTGAAAGAACAGAAAAATGAACACCTGAATAACCTCTAAGATTCAACAGCTGTTTCTTAAGCGAATAAAAATTTCTTTGTTGTATGAATATATGAATTTAAAAAAAAAAAAAACACCTAAAAGCAATATAATGCATCCTTTTAGTTCTACATTATATTATTGATATTGAATTGATAAATTGAAATATCTCTGAAAAATCACAACAAAATCTATATTGAAAAAAAAAAATATTGACTCATAGACCAGGCTCTAGTGAGTGTCCAGCACAAGATGTCTTATTTTACTACACTTTCTCTTTTATTTTTATTTTTTCAAGTCTCCTTCTTCATCATTCTCTCTGCCACCATAATAAAGTTTAGCAAAATAATTATTTACCAAAGAATTGTCAATTTAAATAATATTGGTTACATGCAAAAATCACTTAATTACATTCTGTAATAGGGAGGAATCTATTGTCTTGTGGTTGGTTTGCCTTGTGTTACATGGAGTGTATTTCACGAATCCATAAATGAAATCCACATGTCCTTTACAAATTACTATTTCATTGTATTCCTTGGAAATAAATCACCAAAACAGACATCCATTGAATGTTGAATGCTTTTTTCTTTTTCTTCTCATAGTACACTTCAGAGAATTTAGTTCTGTAGACTAAGAACTTGGTATATGTATTAAATTAGTATGAATTTACCAAAAAGTGACATTTTAATTAAACATTTGAAAGTCTGCAGATCTAAAGTTATCAGATAAAATATAGGATGCCCGGTTAATTTTGCATTTCAGATGAACAACAAATAATTATTTTTGTAATACTATGTTACAAATGTTGCATAGGACATACTTATATTAAAATAATTATCGGGGATTATGTCATAAAAATGGTGGTGTGAGGTGAGCCTTTTGAAATCTTCCCTGGAATTTACAACGAATTGAACAACTATAATTCTACAAAGTACTCCATGCGCAGCAGACAGGCACGACTAAGAGGCGTGCAACTGAAATCATCTAAAGATGGGCAAATTGGGCAAGCATGGGAGGAGGGAAGCAGGAAGTGTGGAGACGCAAGCCTCGGGGGTGCTGGAGCAGACTGGAGCTCTGAGCTCTGACCTCCCTGCATTCTGGAGCTACTGCAGTCACAGGAGAGGGAAGAATTCGGACTGCTAGTGCTCCCCATATGACCCACAGTCCCGCCTGAGGGATCAACATATAACACGGCTGAACCCAATGCTCATGGCAAAAACCTCAAAGAAAAGACTGAGGAAAGAAGGGTGACAATTGTGGTTTAAACCCTCACTGTCAAGCAGAGGATAGAAGGCTTAGGCAGGAAGGCTAGCCGACCCCTCCCCACCCACCCAGAGCTAGAAGCACAAAGGTAGCAGTGTCAAATCAAAAGAACAGAATATATGCAGTTCTGAGAAGCACGACCCACAACCACAGACTTGCAGCTCAACTAGTTCCAGCAAGGGGGAGGGAGTCTTGGGTGCAAGACTGGCTGTGTTGGTGGTTGCTGCCATTGCTCTAGGCTGCCTCTGACAACCCACCCCGCCTCTGTCCCCACCTATCTGTGTGGATCCCTGCAGGAGTAAACAGAGTCACTGAAACACACAGGCTCTGAAACTGGTGCCAGAAGAGTTTTGGAACTTCAGAAACTCTCCACATGCCCCCACGGAGGTGGTGCCCTGTGACCCATGTCACCTGTTCACAGAGGAGAAGCCTGCATTCCAGGCAATCCCCCTATTGTGTGAGAAGCTAGAACAGTGCAGAGAAAATATAATACTACAGCATGAGAGAGAATAAAAGGCTGCAGTTGGAGAGAAAATAAAGCATTCTACCAACACCAACTGGAAAACAAAAGAAAGACCTCTTCCTATCAACCTGTTGCAGAACCCACTCCTGTAGCTGCCTATGAAGATAAATTACAATTCATTAGTTGCCAGGAATAAGCAAGGTAACAAGATAGCTCAGAAAGAAAATGAAAAGTCTCCAGAAAATGAACTTAAAGACATGGAAATATGTGACTTAAATGACAGAATTCAAGATTGCAGTTCTTAAAAAACTCAACAAGATGCAAGAAAACAAAGACAGGCAGTTAAATGAACTCAGAAACACAATCAAAGAACAAAATGAACATTTTACCACAGAGATTGAAATTTTAAAAAAGAACAAATAGAATTTCTGAAGATTAAGAGCTCAATAAAAGAAACGAAGAATGAGATAGCCAGCTTAGGTAATAGGAGACTTAAAATAAATGAAAGAACTCTACAAGAATTTTCTGACTCCATCAGAAAGAGCAACATAAGAATAATGGGCATACTAGAAGGAGAAGAAAGAGAGAAGGGAACAGAGAATATATTCAAACAAATAGTCGATGAGAACTTCCCAAACCTGTGGAAAGAATTGGATACTCAAATCCAAGAAGCAAATGGAACACCTAGTTACCCAATCCCAACAGGCCTTCTGTAAGGCACATTGTATTGAAGCTGTCAAAAATTAACAACAAAGAAAGAATCGTCAAGGCAGCCAGGGAAAAGAAGACAGTAACCTACAAAGGAAAGCCCATTAGATTATCATTAGATTTTTCAGCAGAAGCTCTACAAGCCAGGAGGGAGTAGAATCAAATATTCAAATACTTGAAAGAGAGAAATTATGAGCCATGAATAATATATCCAGCAAAAATATCCTTTAGATATGAAGGAGAAATAAAGATGTTTCCAGACATACAGAAGCTGAGGGAATTTTCTAACACACGACCTGCACTACAAGAAATACCGAAGGAGGCTATTCATCCTGAAGCAGGAAAACAGAAGAATACAAAGCCATGAGTAGTATTACGAACAGACAGAAGCAGGAAATGGCAACCCCTACACCAAATAGGACACCATACACTTATACATAACATACAGGGTGAAGAAAGAAAAATACGTGGAGGTTAGACAACATACTTTTAAAGAATGACTGGGTCAAAGAAGAAATAAAAGAGATAAAAAAATATATAGAAACAAATGAGAATGAAAATATATCCTACCAAAATTTTTGAGATACAGTGAAAGCAGTTTTAAGAGGGAAATTTTTTACAGGCCTATATTAAGAAACAAGAAAAATCCCATATAAATAACCTCATATTACACTCTAAAGAACTAGGAAAAGAAGAACAAATAAAACCCAAAGTCAGCAGAAGGAAAGAAATAATAAAAATCAGAGCAGAACTAAATGAAATAGAGAACAAAAAGAGAATAGAAAAAATTAATGCAACAAAGAGCTTGTTCTTTGAAAACATTGGTAAAATTGACAAACCATTGGCTAGACTCACTAAGATAAAAAGAGAAAGACACAAATAAACGAAATCAGAAATGAAACAGGGGAAGTTACCACAGATGCCACAGAAATACAAAGGATCATCCAAGAATATTATGAAGGATTGTATGCCATCAAATTCAATAATCTAGAAGAAACGGATATGTTCTTAGAAACCTATAACCTCCCTAGGCTGAATCTTGAAGAACTGGAAAATCTAAATAGACTGATCACCAGTGAGGAAATTGAATCAGTAATCAGAAACCTTCCCAAAAGCAAAAGTCTGGGACCAGATCACTTCACTAGTGAATTCTACCAAACATTCAAAAAGGTTCTAATACCTGTCCTACACAAACTCTTTAAAAAAAAAAAAAAAAAAATGAAGAAGAGGCAATACTCCCTAACTCATTTTATGAGGCCAACGTTACCCTGACACCAAAACCTGGTAGTGAATTCTACGAAACATTCAAAAAAGTTCTAATACCAGTCCTACTCAAACTCTTTCAAAAACAATGAAGAAGAGACAATACTCCCTAACTCATTTTATGAGGCCAAGAGTACCCTTGCCCCAAAACCTGGTAAGGATAACACACAAAAAATAAAACTACAGACCAATATCTCTGATGAATACAGATGCAAAAATCCTAAACAAAATTCTAGAAAATCCAATGTATCAATGCATTAAAAAGATTATACATCACGGCCAGGTGGGGTTCATCCCAGGGGCACAAGGATGATTCAACATACACAAATACATCAATGTGATACATCACATAAATAAACAAAATAAGGGACAAAAATCATATGATTATGTCAAGATGCAGGAAAAGTGTTTGACATGACACGACAGCCATTTATGATTAAAACACTTAACAAAATGGGTATAGAAGGAAAATACCTTATCATAATAAAGGCCGTATATGACAAAACCTCAGCTAGTAATATCATAATTAACCATGAAAATCTGAAGCCCTTTGCTCTACGTTCAGGAACACGACAGGGCTATCCCCTATCACCTCTGCTTTTCAGCATAATATTGGAAGTCCCAGCCAGAGCAATCAGGCAACAGAAAGAAATAAAAGCATCCAAATTGGGAATGAAGAAGTTAAATCATCATTTTTTGCAGATGATATGATGCTATATATATAAAACCTCATAAATTCCACTAACAAGCTATTAGAAACAATGAACGAATACAGTAAAGTTGCTGGCTACAAAATCAATGTACAAAAATCCATTGCATTCCTATACACTAACAATGAAATCGCAGTAAAAGAAAAAAAAAAAAAAACCTCCTTTGGCAATTCCAACAAAGAGAATAAAATACCTAAGAATAAATTTAACCAAGGATGTGAAAGACTTACATACTGGAAACTATAAGATATTTTTAAAAGAATTTGAAGACATTAAGAATTGGAAAGACATTCCATGGTTATGGATTAGAAGAATCAACATAGTTAAAATGGCCATATTACCGAAAGCAACATACAGATTTAATGCAATCCCAATCAAAATCCCAATGGCATGTTTTAAAGAAATAGAAAAAAAAATCATCGGATTTGTATGGAACCACTAAAGACCCCAAATAGTGAAAGCAACCCTAAGAAAAAAGAACAATGCTAAAGGTATCACACTCCCTGACTTCAGCTTGTACTACAGAGCAACAATAATCAAAACAGCATGGTATTGGCAGAAAAGCAGTCACACAAACCAATGGAATAGAATTTAGAACCTAGAGATAAACCCACATAAATATGGACAGATAATTTTCAACAAAGAAGCCAAAAACATGCATTTGAGAAAAGACAGCCTCTTCAATAAATGGTGCTGGGAGAATTGGAAAGCTACATGCAAAAAAATGAAACTGGACTGCTATCTGTCACAGTGTACCAAAATTAACTCAAAATGGATCAAAGACCTAAACATACGACCTAAAACTATAACATGCGTAGAATAAAACATAGGTACTAAACTTATGGACCTTGGATACAAAGAGCATTTTTATTAATTTGATCCCAAAGGAAAAGAAAGTAAAAGCTAAAATAAATGAATGGGACTGTATCAAACTAAAAAGCTTCTGCACAGCAAAAGAAACGATCGACAAAATAAAGAGGCCACCAACTGAATGGGAGAAGATTTTTGCAAACAGTGCCTCCGATAAGGGGCTAGTATCCAAAATATATAAGGAACTCATACAACTCAACAACAACAACAAAAAACAAACAATCCAGTTAAAAAATGGGCAGAGGACTTGAATAGACATTTCTCCAAAGAAGATATACAAATGGCTAATAGACATATGAAAAATGTTCAACATCACTAATCATCAGAGAAATGCAAATAAAAACTACAATGAGATATCACCTCACTCCAGTTAGAATGGCTATCATCAAGAAGACAAATAATAACAAATGTTGGAGAGGCTGTGGAGAAAAAGAAACCGTTATACACAGTTGGTGGGAATGCAGATTTGTGCAGCCGTTATGGGAGGCAGTGTGGAGGTTCCTCAAAAAATTAAGAATAGAATTACCATATGACCCCACAACCCCTCTTCTAGGTATCTACCCCCAAAATCTGAAAACATCTATCTGTAAAGATATATATTCTCCAATGTTCATTGCAGCTTTATTTGTGGTGGCCAAGACATGGAAACAACCAAAGTGTCCTTTGATAGATGATTGGATAAAGAAGGTGTGGTATATATACACAATGGAATACTCTTCTGCCCTAAGAAAAGATGAAATGATACCATTTGTGACAAGGTGGATGGATCTTTAGATTATTATGCTAAGGAAATAAGTCAGACAGAAAAAAGTTGTGAATCATATGATTTCACTGATGTGGTATATGAAACTGTAAACAACAAAAGACCAAGACTAACAAATGAAAAAACAAAAACTCATAGATACAGGCAATAGTTTAGTGGTTACAAGGGGGTAAGTGGGGAGAGGAGTGGTAGATGAGGGTAAAGGGGATCCAATCTATGGTGACGGAAAGAGAACTAACTGGGTGGTGAACACACAATGTGATATATAGATGATGTATTACAGAATTGTACACTTGAAATCTATGTAACTTTACTAACAATTGTCATCCCAATGTTCTTTAATTAAGAAGAATAATGGTAATTATTCATCTGAAATTTGAATTCAACCAGACAGCCTATATTTTTCTTTGCAAATCAGGCAATCCTAGCAGAAAATAGCATGCGCAATGTTTAGTTGTCTAGTTTTTTTGTTGGTTGTATTTTTTTTTTTTTTGTCTTTTTAAATTTTGCGAGTCTTATGGTTAAGACAAAATATTTAGCTACTTGGTTGATATGTTGAATAAACAAACTTGCCATCATCAGTGAGGAAGATAGCAAAGTGAGATTTAAAAAAAAAATACTTAACCTTATAAAATATTTTAATTTTATTTTAACTAATTAATTACAAATTTTCTCCTAAGTGTAAATTAATACATGCTCCATGGGAAAACAACAACAACAACAAAAAACAACAACAACACACACCTAAAAAATACAGAAAGCCACAAACACACCATTTTATATCTTTATATTAAACTCATTACCTTCCAAAATCAGCCTCTTTTTGGAAAAAACATTAGTCTGGATCTTGGGAAATTTAAATTCCAGTCCTGGCTTTGTTCTTATGAGCTCTATGGTCTGGGCAAGTATCTGAACTCCTCCTAGGATTCTTTGTTCTCATATATCAAATAAAGGGGATTGATAGATTGATAGCTAAGGTCATTTCCAGACCTGAGGTTATAGTAGCCCATGATTTCAGCTTAAATTCCTGGACAATAGTTGTGGATCCATGGTGCTCATGAAACCTGTTCTTGATTAGTATTTCTTTTTTTTTCACTTGTTTTTAAAACTGTGCTACTTTTATGTCTTTATTCTTTATTCAAATGGATTAAGTTTTACCTTTAATAAGTGTGATGATGTCATTCATGCAAAGCAATAATTCAAAATTAAATCCAAAGGAAATCTCTCACCAATATTCACATTGTGATGCTGAGTGTATCCTTTAAATGAACTCGGTATTTCTTCCTAAGTCTTTTGAGACTAATTCTAAAAGTTAAATGGTCGAATTAAATGGTGTATCTGGAGGGAAGAACAATTTTGGTGGCCCAATTGTAGATCCATCTTTTTAAGGGAACTCTAGAAGGTAAAAAAAAATGTAGTATGTAGATCATGATACTTCTACTGTAATATATAAACATACAGTTTAGCCCCACCCCCAATTTTTTCTATTGTATTACTTGGATATTCTAAGTGGATTTTTGATACTATAGAGTTACTTTGTTAAAAGGAAGAAAGAAAAAGAAAAGAAAACTTGGATATAATTCATCCTACTGTTTTTCCCTTGGAGAAGAAACTCAGTCCTATTGCAGCTAGGTGACTGGCACAGGGGAAGCTAATTGTTAAGGGAAGCAAAGAGAGTATGTGACAGGTACTTTGCAGATATAGCCCATGTTTTATCACAGTCACACTGTGGGCTGGGGAAGCCCTGGAATTACTGCTGCAGAAGGGGATTGGAAGTGACATTGTGGGTGTGGGATGGGGAAGGAACTTGTCTGCAGTGCTGCTTGGGGGAATGATTGAGTAGAAGACTTGTTTGGAAACTGCATTTGCACTTCAAGTTCACTATTTCTACTTAGGTTGTTCGATTGTGGTACTTTGATGAGAGTGGCACGGTGGGCAGGAAGGCTATGATGTAAATTATAGAGGGGCTATATCTTTTCCAAACTACTTTTTGGCTCTGTCATTGCGTTAGAGGTGGGAGGGGTTTTTTTTTTTTGTTTTTTTTGTTTTTTTTGTTTTAATTTCCAGTTGTACAGATGATAATCTTGAGGATAAGAAATACTTTATTGATTTGCCAAAGATTACAGAGTAATGGGCAGCATTCAAACTTCGGTCAATAGAACCAGAACATCTAGCTGGATTTTGCATTATACCATGCTGATGGAATAAATATGACTTCATCAACTTTGAAATGTTCCCTGAGATGAGACACTGAGCTTCAGGACCATGTGTGACTGTGTTTGCTGCATGTAGCTACATATCCTTCAAAATATAATAATTCAAATTAAATGTCTTTAATATCACTCTGAAAAACATATGGCTGAAACTATGTTTCTATGTGCAAATTAATTGGTAGAAGAAAATAAAACACATTAAATCCCATCACATTAAATAAACTCAGGAGTTATTCATTTAAAAATATCCAGATTGACACAGTTCCACTGGTTGGTTTTAAAATAGTACAATGTTTGATGGGATTCACACTTTTTCTTCTGAGAACAGTTTTTCCCTATCTTCCCACTCTTCCTCCTTTACAGGCGTCTTTCTTGTTTGTACAAAGGTAATATATGCCCCCTGCCCTTTTTTTTTAACTTAAAGTTTTTGTAATAAAAAGTAGTCTCAAAAGGGTGTAACAGAATGGTTGGTGTGAAGTCTGATATGTAAGTTTGCTGCTTTCAACCACATAATCAGTTGAACTCCCAATATACAAATGCCATAACCAATGGTATAATTGTTAGTGAATGAATAGATCTGATGTCAGACCTGGCTACCAAGATAATGGTAAAGAAAACAATGGAGTTCAGAATGTATTATAACCTCGGTTCCATCACCTACTGGTTTGTAACTTTCGGTATATCAATAAAATTCCCTAAGGTATGCTATGTTGGTGATTTAAATATCTTGCCAACTCTAAATTTTACCATTCTTTGAATGTTTTTATAAAACCAGATATATCCATGTCAAAATTTTGAATAATTTATGTTTGTGGTAGCTCCTAGAAACATTATGCTAGTGGTTCTCAAAATGTGGTTTTGGGAGTTAGAAATATCAATTCTCAGGCCTCACTTCAGACTTGCTGAATCAGAAAGTCTGGAGACAAGGCCAGAAAATTGTGTTTTAACAAGCCATCCAAAGTGATGGAGAATCACTATTTTATGCTTAAAATTAGAGAGTGATTTCAAAGACAGGGTGATTCCCAGGTTATTGGACTGAGACCGTCACAGTTCAATCTCTACCTTGACTGCATCCAGGAGGAGCCCCTAAACAGGCAAGAGTGAGGACTGACAGACGACTATGCAAGTGGACAAACAAGGCAGCACAGACTTCCGTTTTCTGATAGACACTTTCTAATTTTATGTCTCCTGCATTTGGGGTTTCAATCTCCGTAGATCAGTTTTCAGAGTGAATGTTCATCTAACTATTTCAAATAAATTTTATTGAGTAATTATGGATGAGAAATAAATTGACAACAAGGAAATGAGAAAAGCATCCCTTTGAAAAACCTATTGGTAAATATCTGGCAATTTTGGGGGGTAACACCAGTGTGCCATCTCAAAAAGTAAGACATGAAAAAATGCCCCCAGTAGAGTAGGAGCGCCTGGACTGAAATTGAAGCAGTAATTTGAA
Source organism: Rhinolophus sinicus (assembly GCF_057876585.1). Classification (NCBI taxonomy): domain Eukaryota; kingdom Metazoa; phylum Chordata; class Mammalia; order Chiroptera; family Rhinolophidae; genus Rhinolophus; species Rhinolophus sinicus. The sequence continues at coordinate 36,169,434 of NC_142513.1, forward strand.
GCATCACAGTGAACACCAAAGGTCATGGTGTTTTATTTATTATTGCAATTACAAGAACAATAAAACTGCAGCAGGCAGCAGGGTCCGTGAAGTTTTGTTACCCTCTATGTGACACTGTTCGCCCTCATCAGCACTTCTGATTTTCAGAGGCTGGAGTCTAACGAGCAGCCTCAGCAAGTACACAGATTAACGTATTTGCCCAAGACATAAGAGTTTCTGAGCTGGCAGCTGTTGATAAAGACATATCACCTCTAGTTTTGTTCTTTACTGGAAGGCCTGCAAGTGGAGATGGTGAAATTCTTGTTATCACTTCCACATGGGTTGTCTTCTTAGCACAAATGAAGAAACCGGGGCGCTGCAATCATTTCTGAACTGCTAAAACAAAGGAAGGTGGATTCCATTATTCGAAGGGCCCTGGGGATTAGACATCTTCAGAAGTACTCAAGAAAGAAGGACGCTAAATGTTAAAAGGACTCAGTGTTGATTAAAAAATGATGTCAGAAACAAAGGTAGGGTGCTCTTGCATTCATCACATGTATTAATTGTGTTGCTATCTTCGGTTTGCAGAATAGGGTGTTATAAAGAATGCAGTGACCATTTTGGCATATTGAAGATGACTATTATTAACGTGGATCAGGAACAAAAGTGAAACTGCCAAGCAATGAGTTATGCCCATCAAAAGTGTTGTTGTTGGAGTGAAATTTATCCTTTATTTAAACTCCAATAACTCTTAAATAATTATTTCTAGTGCTGCTCTTGGGTACACTTCCAGTGGAGCTTTAATGCTATCCTGCCCATCCCAATATATTTTTATATTAGTTTTTAATATTTTTTATAGAATTTGATAAAAAGAAACCAGTGGCAGTGATTCTGTAACCCCTTGTTTATAATCCTTCATGAGTTCCTCTTAGGGTAGTCAGCAAAGGATACACAATGTTTATCCTTGCGATCTCAACACACTAGGTTCACCTCTTGGTCTCTGAGTTCTGAGCCCACTGCCCTTCTCTGAAATACCAAAGGCTTCAAGTTTTTTCCACACATACGACGTAGCCTTCTTAACATGTGTTGCTCACTCGTCAGGAGCAGTCCTTTCACTTTGCCTGGGCACCTCCACTCAGCCTTCACATAGCATCTCGTACAACTCTTATTCTGGGAAGCCCACCCCAGGCTCCCAAGATGGATTATGATGCTGTCATATGCTTTCAAAGCATCTTATAGTTTTGTCTTAGACTAAGTATTTGATTAATGACTGTCTTCCAACATAGAGGCCATTATTTGTTCATAAAGTTATCCCTAGCACTTAGCATAGTGTCTTCCTGGTTTATCATGGGTAATAATAGTCATCAAATATTTTGAGCAAGAAATGATATGGTTAGCTATGTTTTAGAAGAATAACCCTTGTAGTAAGTTTGGAGGTTAAATTGGAGAGTAGAACAATTAACAATTAGGATTTTGTATGGGGAACTATTGTAGTTGTCTGGAAAAGAAAAGAAAAAAAAAACTATCTAAAATACCCATTTTCTTGTCCATTTACTCACTTGCCAAGCACTTACTGTGTGACTACAACGTACATGGCAGACATTGCTGGGTGCTAAAGCAATAAAAGACTATTTGGAAAATGGAAAGGAAGAGATGGATTCCAAAGGCACTTTAGAGGTAGAATCAGCAGGACCCACTGAGCAATATTTGATGTAGAAGAAGGAATTTGAAAGGAATATTAGGTTTCTCAGTCACATTATAGCTCAGTGACTATAAAGAGGGTTATTCTATTAACCCCATTTTAGGACTTCAGGAAAAATAGCAAGTCATGAGAAAAGGTAGAGAACTCAATTTTGAACACATTGCGTTTGAGATGCTGTAGATTTGCTGGTGAATCAGCTGACACAGTCACAATTCTTGGAATAAAACTTCACTGTTCAGTGCAGAGTTTCTGTCTGATTGTAAATGTCTGCCTGTGAAGATTGAGGAGATAGCAAGGCACATTAAAAAAAAAAAAAAAAAATATATATATATATATATATATATATATATATATATATATATATATATATATATATAACTGATGCTTTCTTCTTTAACTTTCAGAGTGTGCATATTTTGAATGAGTGAATAAAACAATTGATTATTTTGGTAAAGAAATGCTAAAGAAATATATTTCATAGATAATGTAATTTGAATATAAAGAAAAACAGTCGTAAGCAGGAACATGAATAATAGAGTATTCTTAATGAGTGACAACAGATTATATTATTTGCTATTCTATTTTGTGCTAACTATATGCCCCACAATATATTATATAAAATATAAATTATAAAATAAATTATAAAATATAATTTATATAAAAATACACTTTTGTTATTTTAAATACATAGTAGAACAGATTATTTTATTTTATCCTCTGTTTTCTTAATATATAACTCGCATTTTTCCCTTTAAGGCCATACTTAGGAATGTATATAACCAAAAAATTCAGTGATATATATGTCTTTTACAACAAGCTGCAAAATCTCAAGAAATCAAGGAGAGCATGAAACTCTAACCAGCTAAATCCGTGTTATATTGTATGAGCCAAACACTTTCTCTAAAATGAAAAAGACTGAAATCAGTGACAAGGAGGAGTATGTGTGGCTTAAGCGGCCTGTAGGAGGACACAGGTCTGCATTAATATCACAGATGCATACAGAATTATCTAAGAACATCTTGCCTTGCCAGTTCTTTAATGTTACATAAAACTTGGGCTGATGTGCAGAAATATTGAAAAGCACCAAGTCTGGTATTGCTTTTCTGGTGTCTATTCTAGCATTTGTTTTTGTTTTTTGTTCAATAAATTGTTATTTAAATACTGGAGTAAAATCGAATAAACTAAGGTTTCATTGGAGATATTTTCACTGACTTGTTGGTTAACCTGAGGGTTCCCACCCACCCCAGGTTTTCCATCATATTTGATGACTCATATTTTAACAAGATGGAATTCTGATATATTCATTCGATAGACACGTATTTGGAAACTACTCCAAGGAGAGCAGTGTGCTAGACATTAGGTCAGAGAGATAAAATGATGACAAGAGAGAACTGTAGCTGAAAGGGAAATCCACATGGAGATCACAGGGAAGGATATGTAAAAATATAGGAATGGGGGTAGCCGGATGACCCAGTTGGTTAGAGCGCAAGCGCTGAACCACAGGGTTGCGGGTTCAATTCCCACATGGGATGGTGGGTGCGCCCCCTGCAACTAAGATTGAAAATGGCGACTGGACTCGGAGATGAGCTGTGCCTGCCACAACTAGATTGAAAGACAACAATTTGGAGCTGATGGGCCCTTGAGAAACACACTGTTCCCCAATATTCCCCAATAATAATAATAAAAAATGGCAGAAAGCATGGGTGCTCACAATGGGTGCTCAGGTTATGGCAAATACCTTAGCATGGCTAGATGCATGATCTGGAGTATTATTTCAATGTGGGGAATGCTCTGATGGGCTGAAGAACTGATCAGGACTGAATCATGATCAGCCTTGAATATCAAGCTAAAGGGTTAAGATTTCCAAAGGTCATTGTGATATGTATCTTGTAGTGTGCAGGGGTTTTCAGCAAAAAAGTGACATGACCAAATTTGCAATTTAGAAAGATGAGCCTGGCCAAATGTGGAGGATGAATTGGGAAGTGAGGCAAGGAATCAGAAGAGAAGGCAGAGAGGCTAAGTAAGAGAATCTTGTAAGAGCCCTCTTGTAAGTAATCTTGTAAGATTACTCTCCAAGTAAGAGCAATTCAAATGATAATGACGAGCACTTGAACCAAGGACAAGGCATTGGATATGGAAAGTTGGGGACCAAGTAAGCTAAATCTAAATCTTGGATGCTGGAATCTTGGATGCTGGATAGGATACAGAAGAATCTCGAGGTACAGGATTGAGGGAGGTGTATATCAGTTAGGGTTGCCATAACAAAATACCACAAACTGGGTGGCTTAAACAACAGAAAGTTATTGTCTCATAGTTCTGGAGGCTAGAAGTTCAAAAGCAAGGTGTCAGCAGGTTTCATTCCTTCTGAGGGCTGTAAGAAAGAAATGTTCTCCATGTCTTTCTCCTAGCTTCTGGTGGTTTGCTGGCAATGTTTGGTGTGTTTTTGGTTTGCAGAAGCATCATCTTAATATCTGTCTTCCTCTTCATGTTGCATTCTTCTTGTGTGTATGTCTGTCTCCAATTTCCCCTTTTTATGACACTAGACATATTGGAATAGGGGCCTCCCCATTCTACTATGACTTCATCTTAACTAATTACATCTACAATGACCTTGTTTCCAAATAAGTTCATATTTTGAGGTACTCAGAGTTAGGACTTTAACATATGAATTTTTAGGGCATACATCACAATGTAACCTATATCAGGGTGCTATTTGTGGAGATAGGAAATGCATTAAGATAGTCCATTTTTTTAGGGGAAGAAATTATTAATTCGTCATTAGTCACATCATGTTTGAGATAGCAAGAGGATATTCAAGTAATGATATTCTTTTTTTATTTTTAGCGTATTTCATTTTTTAAAGTTATTTTTCAATTAGAGTTAACATGCAATATTATATTAATTTAAGGTGTACAACATTGTGACAGACATTTAAATACCATATAAAATGATTGCCCCAATAAATCTAGTACCCATCTGACACCGTGCATAGTTATTACAATGTTATAGACTGTTATTTCCTATGCTATACTTTATATCCCCATGACTATTTTAATAGCTGGCAATTTGTACTTCTTAATTCCTTTCTCATTTTTCACCCACCCTCTTAATGGTGACCACTAATTTGTTTTCTGTATCTATGAGTTCATTTCTATTTTGTTTATTTATTATTTTGTTTTTTCACATTCTACATATTAGTGAAATCATATGATATTTGTCTTTCTCTGTCTGACTTATTTCACATAGTATAATACCCTCTCAGTTCATCCATGTTTTCACAAATGGTAAGATTTCATTCTTTTTCATGGCTGAGTAATATTTCATTGCATGTATCTACCACCTCTTCTTTATCCACTTGTATGTTAATGAACACTTAGTTGCTTCCATATCTTGGCTATTATAAATAATTCTGCAGTGAACTAGGGGTGCATATATTTTTTTCAAATTAGAGTTTTGGATTTCTTTGGATACTCAGAAGTAGAATTCCTAGGTGATATGGCATTTCTATTTTTAATTTTTTGAAGAACCTCCACACTGTTTTCCAAAGTGTCTACACCACCCAAAGTGAGTACAATCCCACCAACAGTGCACAAGTGTTCCCTTTTCTCCACATCCTCGCCAACACTTGTTGTTTATTGATTTATTGATGATAGTCATTCTAACAGGTGTGAGGTGATGATTTTTTTCTAAAACTGAAATTATGAGTCTGGAACATAGAAACCAGTAACCAGTGCCTGTTAAAAAGAGAGGCTTTGGGTACACTGTCTTCTATAATCTCTTTCATGTCTCTTTATTTGATATAAAATTATTTAAATTATTTAATATAATGTTATTTAAATTATACTAATTGAAGAGCAGAAATTTGATATTCAGTGGAAATTTGAAAAATCAAAAGGAAAGAGCCAAGTCGACAAATATAGGAAACCTTTCAAGATAAATATCAACAACTTGGCATCCATAAGTTTTGATTAATGGGTACGCAGCCCAAACTTGGTGGAAAGAGCTGAGTCTTTGATTTGTTCAGAATATTTTGACTCCGTAATATGATGAATGCATATCCATATGTTGCAAAGCAGCATCTTGTGTGACATTGAGGTTTTGCCTAACAGTATTTTTCAGAAAGCTCAGAATATTTAGCCTATTCTTAATGTATTATTCTTTAATAGGTTTTCTGGTTGTAAGGAAAACAATTCTGAGAAAACATTTATTTTTCATATATTTGATTCTTTATTGCCCAACAGAGTACCTCATACATGGCAAATGCTAAATAAATCCAGTTGTTGAATGGCTGTTGTGTAAATGTCTGGGACATAGGCTTTGAAACCCATATTTGCGTGTAGTATACAGACCTTCATACAGTGCCTCCCTTCCCTTCCATGTCACGTGAACATGTTATGTTTGTTAAGAAGCCCAAGTGATGCTAGAAAAGGAGCTTAACTTGGGTGTTCAGTTATTTCTTCCAGTGACAGGAGCACTGAAAGTTGTTAGACAAGAGCATCAGGAGGCTGTGACCTATATAATTCATTCAGATGAGGGCCGGCTCTGTGCCTCTCAATGTGCCAACAACCTTGGGGTTATACAAAAGAAGCATATCACACGGTACCTTTTGTGGAGACAGGCAAAAGCCAAGATTGTTGGAGTCAGGATGACTACCTTCAAATCCCACTCATCCATTCTCTGGCTGTATGACCTCAAGCAAGTTATGTGACCTTCATAAGCCTCAGTTTCTTCTTTATAACATGGGGATTATAATACTACATGCTTCCTCAGGTTATTGCAAGCTTAATGGTTGTAAAGAGATTAGGTATGTAGAAAAGTTCATTAAATGGTAGATATTGTTGTCAAAATTATCATCATCAACATACTGGGAGCCCTATGCACTCACATGGACTTACTAAGAACCCATTTAAGAAAGTAGGACTGAGGGGAAGATGATGTCGTACGTGCCATGGATATTTAGTGTGGAGAGGGGCTAACTGGGGTGCTCATATAATCTAGGAAAGGCTCTAGAAAGAGGTAAGACTTCAATGGCTCTTCACAGATGGATTGCCAAAAAAAGATTGCAAGGACAGAAAAAAATGTACTGTCAGAACTCTAGCATTTTAGGCACTTGACTGGTTTTGACTTCTACGAAATCTGTTGCTCTCAACACAATTTCTGCAGAAAGATTGGGTCTCACAATATTTACTATTGTAAGCTTCATCAAACAGCCAAGTGATTTCTTTAAAAATAGGGATCTCGACCTTTGCCTTTCCTTTGGTTGGGAACTTAATCATGATTCGGTGAATAATACAAACTTTGTTTGCAGGCCCAGGACTTGTGATTGGAGTTCACGTGAAGGAGTTGCCCATTTTCTTTGCAGCAGAACTATTCAAATCAAAGCAAATGAGTCTTTCTTCTAAGTCCAGGCTGCTGGTAGAATGGGAGAATCTGGGAAATGATGAGAGCTCCATTTGGACTGGGCATCTGCGTTGATGTCCTATCCTACACCAAAATATGATAAACATGGATATGCATAGATTTAGAATTTTTGATCTCTTGACAACTGATTTAAATTTCCACTCTTTTCTGTAGCTTTCTAGAACTGTTTATATAATACCATTTGATACTAAAATCCTTTTTGGGGGGCTTTAAAATGATTAGAGGAAGAGTGGTATAGGGATTTACATTTTCAGTTTAAGTCAGTTAAACCCAGGTTCAAATATATTAGTTGTATGTCCCTAAGCAAGTTACTTAGCTTTTCTGAGTGTCAGTTTTCTCATCTTTTCAGAGGATGGATAATCATGCCCCACTTATGAGGTTGCAGTGAATATTAAGGATATATAATGTATACTGCAAAAAGTATTTGGCACAAAATAGGCCCTCAGTAAAGTTTAGCTACTGTTATTTTAATATTATCAGAGGCACACATTTAAGTTTTTAGTGCCACAGCCATTGGAAACATACACCTTTTCTGCCAGGAATGTTGTTTCCTTGACGTTCAAGTCATGACAGTGAAATGATGAGACATCATGCTGCAGAGAATAAAAATTAAAAATGGTTTCCGCCCAGGTAATTAACTAAAACTTTTTTCTTTTTCTTTTTCTTTCTTTCTTTTTTTTTAAAAAAATACTTTAGTATTCTATTGCCACAATTTTAAGCAGTGGCTTAAAACAATAAGCATTTCCCTCCCAAAATAAATGGCTAAAAACAGTAAGCACTTATTTGGCATATGACAGCAATTCCCAGCTGAGTGGTTCTGTTAGTCTCAGCTGTGCTTGCTTGTGTGACTATGGGAGTCAGATGGCTATTGGCTGATCTAGGCTAGGCTTGGCCAAGTCAACTAGATTTGTTCCACCTGTCTTTCTTCCACCCTCATGGACAAGCAGCCCACCTGGGTATGTTTTTCTCATGGTTATGGCAGAGTTACAAGACTGAACAAGTCCGATGACTCAAAGGCTCTGCTTGCATCACATCTGCTAGCATCTTATTGGTCAAAGCAAGTCACATGGTTGAGCACAGAGTCAAAGGGTAGGGAAGGTGGGAGAGTACTGCAAAGTCCTCCAGGAATGGTGTGGATACAGAGTTGGGGGACAAGTGGGGACATCATTGTGCCTACTGAAACTCTAGTGGTCAGTCACCTCACAGCATCTAGATTCTGAGGAGTAGACTTTTGCCCTCATATTGACTCTGTCCCTGAAGTCATATAGTTTGCTTTATTACCTGACTATGCCATCAATAATAGCACAACAGAAAGGCTCAGTGATTTTCCTATAGCCACTGACTGAGCTAAAAGAGATAACCTGAACTCTTATCTCAAGAATATAGTCTCTTTAGCCAGTAGCAAGAATTATCCTGAACTGTTTTGAATGGGTTCTCATTGATTTAACAGCTAGTTTGGGGAGGGTTGATTACAATCTTCAAGGTATTCTCTGAATTATGCCACAAGATCTGTGAAAGACTCATTTGTTTTAAGCAACAGAGAAGCCATCCAAGATTAGATATCCTTGCATTGTCCTCATCTGTGATTAGGGCCAGACTTGTGTCCAAGCATCTCGGTGTGAATTTGATCATGACGTGAATAGAGTGCAGGACTGTTGGACAGACTCTGAGTGTCCAAACATCCTCTTCTACTTAATGGGCTTCTGCAGGCATGTGAGCATTTCTAATGTCACTTAGAATGAAGCTCTATTTCATTAGGTTGCTAGTCATGTTTTTCTTCGTTATTTTATTTAATTATTGTTAAAATAATAGCTATACATAGCTTTAAAAAGTCAACCACAAAGGCTGGTTTTTAGAGGAAACATGTCTTGCTTTTACCTTTTGACTTTCAGCCACCACAGCTGTCCCCTCCCCCACCCCCACCCCCCATCCCCAGTCCTCCAGGGAAATTCCTTAACCCAGTGAGCAGTGGTGGAGTCACATTCTGGGCTTATATACCCTCATTTTCATGCTGCATTCCTCAGAGAGCCTGCAAGTACTTTAGGAGCTGATATAGTTTGGCTGTCATTTGAAAATGCTTTCCTTCTAACTGTTTTCATTTAGAAGCTAATTTATACTCTGCTTTCAAGTAGACTCAACTCCATTTCACATCTCTGACATGTAGCACACACACATTACAGTGACTGGGATGGAAGGAGACAATTCAATCAGAGGATGTTTTCACCATGGAGGAAATGAATATTATTTGTTCATCTTGCAATTCAGGATTCTGGGCAAATTATGATGCTTGGCAAAGGTGCTGGCAAGACAGAAAGACAAATAAATTGCATGGTGTGAGAACAGCCCTCTTAATATTAAGGTTTCCTTAAAACAGTGGGTATTGGCTGCAGGCAAAATATTAAGCTGCAAATCACTGGTTTGCAACTCCTTGATCATCAGTTGTAATCCCAAGAACATATTTAATTTCCTATTTAGTCCTAATTTCTCTTTGTTCCTTAATGATATTTCTCCCCACTCAAAATAAGCCATCTGTTGGCAGCAGCCCACAGGAAACAGATACTGCACACTCAGTAATCTGGTAGTGAGGCAGTTACACTGCGAGAATGAAAATGGGTCTCTTTAGAATTATGAGGTCACCTTTATGATTTCTAATTTTCCTTTTTTTAAATTTTTTATTTTGATCACATATAGTATTGGCAGTGAATCTTGTTTCATTGTATTTTCTGAAACATTTGTGACCAAAGGACAAAGCTTTGTACTAAAAGATAAAGAATTTACAGCTTGGCTTGGAGATGCATTTCGGGACAAAGCCCCAGAGAGCAGTTTCCAGGCTCTCGGCCTCACGTGGAGGGGTGCTGGCTCAGCTAGTAGATGGCCGTCTGCTGTGGCTAGTTGGCCATCAGCTGTAGCCGGTTAGCCAATTGGCCACTGATATAAATTCCGTGGCTAAGCTGGGGAGTGGGAGTCGGTCGGTTGGCAGGCAGAAAAGCGGACAGCAGGTCGCACATCGTGTGACTCCAGACTCCAGTGAGACTATAGTGGTATGACTCCCCTACCTATGGCTCTGTGGGTGTTCCTTTTTGGCCTAGCCACATCCTGTGTTCTTATGTGGGGAACGGGAGCAGAGACCCCGCAGGCCACCCTGCATGACAATGCATTTTGCCATTCCTTAACCCTCAATTTAACAAATCCCTGGATTTACCATGTTTTCAAGAAAAAGAAAATCCAACTGGCAGTGCACACCTGTACACATAAGAATAATACCTTCCACTTGAAAGCTGTGAGATGGATGGGCCAAGTATGGAAACGGGAGCATTGTGCTGGGGAGTGGGCAGACTATGGCATATTGAAATTTACCCTGTCCTCATCCAGTCTTTGACTGCACCCAAGATTTACCTGTATTTGCACAGCATTCCTAATGAAAAGAAGGGACTCTCTGACTATGGATGAACACAATGGTAGCTAACATTTCTTGAATTTTAACTATGTGCCATGCACTAAGTGGTTATACATGGATTTTCCTCTTAATCCTCTCAACAGCCCCATGAAGTTACTCATAATATTTGCATTGTAGAAATGAGAAAACAGCCTCAGAGTTCTGTAGCTATTAAGTTTTAGTGTCTGGTTGATAAACTGGGCAGTTTTGATTGTAAGGAAACTCCACAGTTAAGCTAAAATTGGGAATCGGTTAACAATGAAGTTGTTTTATCCTGAACACCTTCATGAAACCCCCTAAGAATAATAAAAAAAAATCAGGTTCACTTAAAAGAAAGTGTTAGAAATATTGTAATGGACACACAAAGCACATCAATGCAAAGGTGAGTGAGTCAGAGAAGCTTTTGATCTTCCCTTTGCTCCCTCATGTTTTGAAATATGATTCCTTTTGATGCCATTTCTTCAGTGGTTCTTGCACCACAGCTTTAGATGACTTTTCTACCTCCCAGAGCAATTAAAAGGTAATTTCACTATTTTACCTTGTGAAGCTTGACATCTGATTCATATATCACTCAGCCTGAAGGCATATTTTTCATACTCACCTGGGTTCATGTCAAGCAGTGAATTGATTTCTTTTAGGATTCAAAAGGAATTCCTTTTTCCAAAGGAGAGTCAGGTGAGTGAACAAAATTAATGTCCTTATTACTCCACATCTTCTTTAATTAGTGAGCCAGAAAGCTGATAATTAGCTTACCTGTCAGCTATCTTGACAGCTTGTTGTTGAGTCAAAACCAAGAAAGATTCTCCCCTCAATCTCAAACTCTAGCAATTGCTATCAAAATTCCCACTATCAAAGGTCTACTTTAATCCCATTAATGTGACCTTCATAATATTTTGGTTCCAGTTCTCTCATTCTCTCAAACCAATGTCTCAGATTCTTCTTCCTTGCATCACGGATATTCTAATAAATGTCACTACATTGTGGAGGTTGCCTCATCTCACAAATTTCCACTGTCGAAATATTCTCAGCAGTACTAGACAGATGGAACCAATCCAGGGAGCAAAACAAATGCTACTGCAGCTTTTAGAGCACTCCAAATGTAACAGTACTAGCTGTTCTTATCTCATAATACACCCATTGCCATCATTTTTCCCTCCTAACAATCTGTCCATGATGACAAGTTCTATTCCATTTTCTTGATGAGGGATCATGTCTCTAAGCCATATGTTGTAACTGGAAGACTAGCCCAGTTGTATGTAGCCTTTAGATTTTTAAATAAGTGGAATAGTACCTCTCATATTATCTCCCATTATCTTACTACTTATCTTTGATTCTGTATCCTAGTAATTTCCTTGGCTGAGAAAACTAAAGAACACATGTAATTGTAAAATTTTAGGATGGAATAATTTATCTAATTATTCCTCTCTGCCAGAATTTTTGATTCCCATTTTCAGAGGATGATTTGTCTCTTGCCATGAGCTGACATAGTGGTACATACTCTGTAGCAGAATTGAGCAGCTGGCCAAGACAGATGGATTTCTGTGTTGATCCATTGAAGTTTCTCCTTTGTAAATCTTCATTTCCTTATTATGCCTATTAAGGATTCTTCATTTCAGAACCTACCCTCTACTCTGGTTTCACCCTATTTAGTAATTGTTTCTTAATGAACTGTGTTTTTAGTATAAGTACTCTCTAAAAGATGTTTGCAACCCCAGCATAATGATGAGGATTGGAAGTAGCCATGTACTATTCCTTGAACTTATACAGATAGTTCTTTCATAGTTACCTATCTATATCCATCCATTCATTTATCTGTTCATCCATTCATCCATACATACACTCATCCATTCGTTCACCATATATCCATTCATCTATCTGTTCATTTATCTGTTTGTTTAATATTTCTTAATATTTGGAGATAGTCTCACAACTTTAACTTGTTATCTGATTATGTAAAGGTAATCTAACTTTTATGTGTTCTAGTTCATCCAGTAAAGGCCTTGCTCTTTAGAGTGCTAATAAAAAAATTTTGGAACTCCATAATTGAAACATAGTGGTTTTTAAAACATATCACTAATTCTTTAACACTCCTCTCTTTGAGAGAAGGGGTCTATGTTCCCTTCTCTTGAATCTGGGTCAAACTTAGTGACGGCTTTTTATTCATAGAATTTAGCAGACATAATGTAAGATTTCCAAGTCAAGGTCAGTAAATACCATGCATCTTTTACTTGATTCTCATGGGTTTTTGTCTCTGGTAGAAGCCAGCTGCTATGTACAAAGTATCAATAGTACTACCCTGAGACCATCTCATGTGGGAGAGGATATAGGTAGACAGTAGAATCAAGTCCATTTGGGCTCACAGCCAACAACCAGCATCAATTGTCAGTCATGGGAGTGACCCATCTTGGATGTCCACACCAGTCAAGCCTTCGGATGATTTCAACCCTAGATATATCTAATTTCATCCTCTTGAGGAGCCCTAGGAAAAAATTTCCCAGCCAAGCCCTTCCTGTATCCATGAATCCATGACACCCCAAATTATGAGCATAATCAAAACTTAGCTGCTAAGTTTTGGGTGAATTTGTTCAGCAACAATGATAACTGAAACAAAAACAACATTGACTATTAAATTACTGAAGATATCAAAGTATAGAAAAATGGAAAACAATTTCAGTGTTTAGAAATTGACTAAGTCTTTTTCTAGTTTTCACCTTTCTGTCTTGAACCGTATTTATTTGTTTTGTAAGCTTTGCTCCTCGATGGACATTGAGACAGAAAAAGAACTAGAAAGTATGCCTCTCTGTCAATATCTTTTCCTAAAGACATATGATTTACACAAATATGGAGAGAAGATCTTAGTTACATGAGTTTGGAAGCCAATGGGGGGAAAAATTAAGGTCATCCACTTCAATCTATTTACTTCTAGGTTAGGTTCTCATTTACATATTGGGTTGTATAGCACACACATATCATTTCTTAAAGATTGGGTACCTCACTAGGGATCCTCAAAATTTTGGGTAATGTGAATTCAATATAGACTGAGAATTTATTTTCACTGAAAAAATTCATCTCTAGTAGGCAATGGGGAGCATTGGCATTGCTGTCACATGTCCCCAGATTCTCCCAGAAGGAGATCCCCTTGTGTCTGCCCCAGTCCCACTCATCATGTCATATAACACAAGCAGCTTCCCTTTGAATCTTGCTAAATCACCAGTTTAGCATGTGTGGGATGGCCTTTTCACAATCAGGGAATATGTTAACTCAAACCAGGTATTGTCTGTTCACCTGTCATGTATGCACATATATATGTATATCTATATCTATAGGTAGATAGATCTATATGTATATCTATAGGTAGATAGATGGATATATAGATATTTGCAGAACTTTCTGAATATTAGCATGAAGTTGGAAACATTGACACTTCATTCACAAATACTTCTAAATATATCTTCTAAGAAAAAAACTATTTTTAATATAACAAAAGTATTATGCTCAAGAAACTTGGCATTAATGTAATAATACACCCAATATACAGTCCATATTCAGATTTCTCTAGTTGCCCAATAATGTTTTCTGTTTTAATTTTTGTTAATGCAGTATCCAGTGTTTCACATGTTCTTGTCAGGTCTCTTTACCTGTAACCCAGAAAAATTTCCCCATCTTTTTTTGTGTGTTCAGTGAAATTGACATTTTTTAAGTGTCAATACCCATTATTTTTAGAATATTCCACAATTTGAATTTATCTTATTCTTCAAAATTAAATTAGGGTTATAAATTTTTAATAAGAGTATTTATAGATGATATTATTCTTTCCCTGCACATAACATCAGGAGGTACTTGCCATATATTAGTCTCATTATTTGTGATGTAAAGGTGGTATCCTTCATATAGTTTTTTATTTTATAGGTATATTTTTATTTCAATAATTTCTAAATAATCCAAGAAGTGACACTTTGAGACTGTGTGTATATTCTTTTATTTCATCCTCTGACAATTTTTTATCCTGTGGATTTAGTATATGCTGATGAGTCTCACCTGAATCAATTATTATATTGATGATTGCAAACTAATGACCTAACCCTATCAGAGATAAAAATCTGTTTCCTGACAAGGGTAGGTTCCAGGAAGGGGAGGGGTCAGGTAATGTGGGGCATAGTGAGGTTCAACTGCTCTAAATATAGAATTTCAACAACCCATCTTTCAACCAAGCCCCAAGCTTTGCCCTTCGTTCACTGGTACTGGGTGTGTCCACTTCTGGATCTTATCTGGAGTGTTCTGTCAACAGTCGCTGGCTTCTTGTGTTTTAATTTTTCTCCCATACTGTATTACCTTTTATCCCATATGTTTAAGAAAAATGTTGGCTTTTCTTTTCTTTTGTTACTTCATTTCCCATTCTGTGTTCCTGTGGGCATTTATTTATCATATTACCATCACTTTAGTGAACTTTCAGAAGGTACTGGAGAATAAAGTATGTACTTAAAACCTCATGTTTTATATACTTCGGTATTTTGAATCTTGACTTTCACAGAAAAATGTCTTAAATATCCATTCACATTGCATTGTTTCTCATACAAGAATATTTCATTCCTCTGTGACTAACTACTGTTTGTTTTATGATGACTATTATAATAATATTGTAATAGTCATCATAAATAAATAAACTTTTATCAATTTCATATAAGGAAAGAATTATCTTTGTTTCTATGCACATATATCTTTTCTTCAAGGAAATCTATAATTTATTTTCTTTTTTTAAAAAGTAAGTTTATTAATTAATCAGATCTAGGGAAGGTTTGGTAAATATATGGAGTGAGAGCATGTGTTTTCCTCTCACCATGGTTTACTAGAAGTTCTTCTGTTTCTTGGAAGACAGTTAAAGAAACATCACTCTCTTGCCAGAAACCTCATCTGGGCCTTGGCATAATCCTCAGGTTGTTTTGTTGACAACTTGTAAGCTGGTGTAGATGCTCACAATTTTTTTCCTTAGCTTTCTAGATCACCCTGAAATGTTTGAATCTTCAGGGCCCTTTAGTGGTCACCTAACGATGGACCTAGTTTTTAGGCAATTCTGGTGTCTTGGAAATATCTCATTATTCAGGGATACTCCAATCTGCTATTAAGTGAATATGAGAAGTAAAAGAGGGAGGCACTCTAGATTTTAGATTTTTACTAAATGTGATGTATTAAGTGTGCTGTAGCAGATACTGATGATGTCTGCTCTGTTTGCCCTTGGCCCCGCTCTGAGTCTACTTGCAGCCCCCAGGGACAGTTCCCACATAGGCAGACAGCTTCCCATCTCAGACACCTCCATCTCCCTGCTTCCTTTTCCAGGGATTTCTCCAGTGCTATCAGAGTTTTCCTCAGTCCCACTGAAGGGTAGCTTGCAAGTGACAAGAATGTAATGCCTCCGAGAGCATCCCTTAACCAACAAGGGGCAGAAATCAATGAATAAATGCCCTGGCATCTTAATTTCTCACTGGGACAGTTCGAGGAGTGTCCTATGTGCTTCTTCAGATGTAGTTTGAATCCCAGTTGTTCACCCTGGAAACCCCTCATTAATACTTCTTTATTGGATTTTTTTTTCTTTCTCTTCTCTGTCTTGTTTCTTACTTCCTCCATTATACTTGGGATTACTTCTCAAATAAACTGACTGTATTCAACTCTTTTTCTCAGGGTCTGCTTTTAGATAAATATTACGATGATTTAAAAAGTTACAGAGAAAGTATTATTATACTTTGTTGGAAATTGGCTCTGCTTTGGGAAGGTGTATAATAAATTATCCTTCTTTGATCTAAGCATATTACCCTTCTTTTAAGGTGACTAGTGGGTTTATGGTATAAATAACAGAGTTATATATATATATATATATATATATATATATATATATATATATATATATATATATATATATATATATATAAATCTCGGAAATTGCTGCTGTGTGCCAAGCTTTCTGCTAGGGCTGAAAATATAAGCATGAACAAAGTAAGCATAGCCCACCCCCTCCAATATAGAGCTTAGACTGCACTGGTGATATGGACAAATAACCAGTCAATTTGAATGCAGGTTGGGACCTGCAATGATAGAGGAAGTCCCATTGCTATAGGAATGTATGGTGGTGTCAGAAAGACTGTCTTTGTTCACTTCTGTTTCTCAACCTCTAGTACAAAACCGGGAACACAACGGGCATTTCAGAAATATTTGTTGAATAAAAGAGGTATATTTAAAAATGAGTTATTTTCCAGGAACAGCAAAAATGATCAATGTGACCAGAATACACCACATCAAGGAGAGATAGAGAGTTGGACAAAGGTTTAGAATACTGTTGAGGAGTAGGGGTTTTGTCCTAGGAGTAGCAGGAGACAATAAGAAGTTTTAGGCATTAGAGGGACATAATTAGTTTAGCATTTCACATGCCCTTTCTGCAGGCATTACAAAGACTGGATCAAAGCCAGCAAAGCAAGGATCAGGGAAATTAATTAGAGAGCTGTGCTGTAATCCACATGGGAGATGATGGCGGGTCCCATTTGCCAGTGGTAGCAAGGATGTGGAGATACAGTTGGGCAGGTAAGAGATCTGGGAGGTATAACAGGTGTGGCTTGGTGCTTGTTGGATATCAGCAGCAGGGTAGGGGGACACAGCGCTGATAATGCCTGGGACTCTGACCAGCATAGCTCTTTAAGTCAGAGTCCATGGCAGGGGCAGTGAGTTTAAGGGTGAAGGTGAAGGGAAAGGAATCCACTCTGGGACAGTGCTAAAAGAAGAAGGAAGTTTTGCCAAGAAGATTGTTCTATATGACATTTCCCTCTGCCCATATAGGTCTAAAAGGGTTATTTGTTTATGAAAAAAACAAAAGTCCAAAATATGTCACTTAAGTATAGCTAGATAATTTATAGCCCTGTAAATCTGAATATATTTCAACTGAGATGAAAATTCAGTGTAATATGTTAATTTTTCTATCAAATAAGTATTTTATTTTTAACAGTAGAACCTATAAATCATGGTAGTCCCATCTGGCAAAACAACAAGCTATGTAATATTCATTTTCTTAAACAAAAAATGATTATGTAACTTGTATGTTTAGAATAGTTACTTGTTGAAATGGTTTAATGAAATTGATTCTAATTCTTTAGATGCAGTTTCTTATTTTGAAATTGCTTCTTTTGGAAATGTGTGGAAGGGTAAAAAGGTTAAATGGAGCTGAGGTAGCAAGCTGGGCCACAAAGAAGGCATGAGTTTAAATTTTGAACGCTGAATAAAAACGTCCTAAAAGACCTTTGTTTGGAAGGAAATGACTTTAGCTGTTTAGCCTTGGAAGAAATAAACAGCCACATGCATACTAATCTTGTGAACATCGTGTCTGGGCTCATAGACTCCTTATCTTTTATTCATTTCAAACTATACAAATCTTCAAAGGAGCAAAAACCTCGCTTTTTGTAGCACTGCCGCAAAAATGCAGAAGCTATGTTTGAACCACTGAAATTTGAGTTATTCTTGATTGTATATGGTTAGGTTATAGCGAATCTCTAAAGACAGGGAGTGTGAAGGGGTCTGAGTGCGTATATCAATGGGGGAAGGAGGGAGTGTTTGTGTGTGTGGGGGTGGGGGCTCTGGTGGGCAGATGAGAAAGAAGTGAGAGATGGCCGAGGGTGGTAGCTCATAAACCAAATGCCTTTGAAACTCCCCTATGCCAGCAGTAGTCCTGTTGTAAGGAAGCTCTTCTATTTTCTCTATCTATTTCCAAATCAGAGTCCTGACTAATTCCATCCATTCCTGTCCCTCTTCTGGAATAGAGAGATGGACGGATATGAATGAGATTTGAAAATTGTCCAGTATATAGACGGTTATTTGAACCCAATGTTTTCATTTGAGTTTCTTCTTCCTGCAACTAGTTTATGGTTTTATCAATACAGTTTAATACACTTTTAAAGCCGTACTTCCAGAATGATCTAGCATTTTCCAGGAAAATAGAAAAGGGCACATACTATAAATGTTGATCATGGGAAGTGATGGATTGGTTCTGCCCTTTACTAGTTCAACACAGACCACTGAAAGGCTGGAGGAACAGGTATGAGTTTGGCAGTTGGGACAACGAATTTTCAAATTTATACTCTGTGCTTATCCCACTTATCAAGAAAATTTGACATTAGAAATAACTGTAAATTAACTGCAATTGAAAGTGTGTGACATTTATAGCTTGGCATAATCTTTAAATGAAGAACATGTTTATTTGGTTTGAAGGTAGTTTACTCAGGATTCATTGCCCTGATCTTTATCTTTCTCAGGTCATAAACGGGGCTCTCTGGAACTCATGCATTCCTGACTTATTCAAACCTGCTTCTGAACTGTGTTTTGTTCAGTAAAGCAGAGAGGCTTAGAAAAGGAAAATTAAAATGGGTCATATGCATCTGTGTCCTCTTTGAGGCATATCACAAAAACAACCATTCTGGGAACATCGTAAACAGTTTTACCCATCTGTCTAGTTTAATCTATTTGAGGATTAAACCTTCTGGCTTCTCAGAGTACAGGGTTGTGCTAGAGGCATGCTCACTTATGATACATGTTTCCGGAATGCTGGTTACTCCAATATAAATGATGGATTTGGGGCACTGTGTTTACTTAAAGAATCATGGATTCCTTGATTTATACTCTGACATCTGGCTTATTTTTTCCTGAAACTTTTGCTTAAATTTAAACTGTTTACTCAAAGATAAAAGAACCTCTGGGTACTCACGGTGCCCAGTTATTGGTAACCAGCAAACAATCTACTACTTTCTACAATATTTTTGATTAGATGGCATGCAGTATTCATAGTAATGGTGTTCAATGTTAAAAATATTGGAAGAGACCTTCTTGAGCTCTAGTTGTTGTATATTACTGAATGTAGTTGTTGTTGAACGTAGTTCATATGGCTAACTCTGCTTACTATTCATCTTTTAGAACATAAGAAAAGCATTTGGGAGATATTACTGAAAATAATCACTGCCCCTGTTTCTGTTTTTCATGTGATTACATTTTCTTATTAAGAACAAATGTCGGTATAAACTGAATATATTGTGGGGTTCCTTTCTTGTCAATGGGCCCTCATTCTGCTCTGACTCCTCTCTCAGTTGGTAGTGATTTGCTACAGCAGATGAAGTCACATCCAGAGCACACTGTGACACTGATGGTTGGCAGGAAAAAAGGAAGAACATTTGCCCTTAGAGAAAGTTTCCAACTTTATTTACTATTTGGCATTTATTCCATGAATTTCAATTTCACCTATCTAAGGCTCATAACTTGGCATTCAAGCTTGATCATTGCAAGCAGGTCAAACTCTGATCAATCACACAGACATGGGTTAATCAGTTATACAGTTATAAAAAAAGAGAAACTGGCAACATAAAATTCACATGCAAATAATAGCTGCTGATTCATTGATTATAATTTCACTTATAAAATAAGAAAATGCAACATAATTTACGTCTCTAAATTTATTCATTCAAAAGTCACATTCAACTGCATACTCTATTTTAAGTAAACAAATATTGAAATTGTTTAAAATAATTTAGTTTTCCTTAGGTACAACTCTGTTTAGTAAAATTCAGCCCAGTGCTATAAAATACAGTTATAACAACAAGATACAAGTTAGGACTCCCACTTCATTCTCTTAAATCTCTGGTTAGATAGCAGTGTTAGAGCTTTTGATTCCATTAATAACATATGGCATGGAGAAAAATAGCTATGATTCAGATATAGAGAGGGGGGGACATTAAAAGAGTTTTCCATTTGGTTTTAAAAATAACAAGGAGAAACAGCAAACATAACCAAAAGAAAAGGAATGTAATCTCAGCTTGATCTTTGGGTTTTCCCTGTCACACAGACTTAGGAAACTTGCTATTGGCCCCTGGGTCATCTCCAAACCAGAGCTTTAAAAATCTGTGGTTGCCTGGGACCCTACCAGCCAAGTCAGACATTCTGTGAAGTAAGCAAAAGGGCCAATAGGAAATCTAGCCTCAGTTGTCAACATATTTACTATGGAGAGCACTCTGAAGTGGTCTCAGATTTTATCTTTCCAAGCTCATGATGAAACGCTGAGAGCATGAAAGGGGGAACTGGCTTAATTTGACACAGCTGTTATTAGAGCATCCCCTGGTCTCCAGCCATTTGTTTGGATTTTGTCTTACTGAGCTCCTGCAGATTTCCATTGTTGCATAGCCCAGGACGTTTTCCTCTATTCTTTGCCAGCTATGTCATATAGAAACTATCATCTCCTCCTTTACACAAGCAAACATTCAGAAAACACTTTTAATTGGAATGGTCTCATCAAGTAATCATTTAATATGTACCTGCTTACGATATGCTGGACACTAAGCTAAGCACATCAAATAGCTCATGCAATTCTATGTGATGAGCTTAATTAAGATCTAAAAAGATAAGAAGAGTCAAGGGCCAAGTCAGATGCTCCAGGTTATTCTACTGCTCTATCAGCTGAAATTCATTAGATCCTGGCACAAAGCAAGACAGACTGTCATGAGCTGCCCATGTATTTTGAGGCCTTATGATCACTTCACCATCACCAAAAATGCCACTGGGTCATTCCGTTCTGATTATCCTGCTGACCTGTTATGCGCTGTGGTCTCCATACCACTCTGTCTCAGCTGCCTAACTAACCAATGTATGGGCCTTGCCACCCCAGCATCTTCCCTTCTGCACTGAAATCATGAGTTATTTATACTTTTATTTTTCACCCTGACTGACAGAAAACAGTCACTAAAACACTTTCCAAAATTAGCGGAGTTCCCCTTCACATCTTGGTGAAGGGTGTTCTTTTGGTATCATTGAAACGTATAGTAATTTTACTGCAGTGTGCTTTTTTTTTTTTTTTTAAATTTTCCCTCATCTTTTGGGGTCTCACCCAAATCTGGAATGGGGTATAAGAAATATGTTCCTCTGACAACATATCTTTTTTTCCTATTGGCTGAGCTCTAGAAGTTTTGGTTAGGAAAGCAAACTTCAGGCAGTCTAGTGAATTCTAATTCTGGGCCTGAAACTCTTTCCTACACAAATAAAGTTACTGAAGACCTTATAGCATTATAAGGTCTTATAAATAAATATATATAATATAAATATATATTATGTATATATGTATACATTTAAGTGACTCAAAAATCATCAAGACTTTGTTGAATTATCACAAATAATTTCAGATGCTCTGTGTAAATGATTATGTATGTTATAAAGAGAGGAACATTTTTCTTTTGGTATAGTGTACTAGCTAATCTCAGACTGACTATTACCGTGTTTCCCCGAAAATAAGACTGGGTCTTATATTAACTTTTGACCCCAAACTAAAACCGGTCTTATATTAATTTTTGCTCCAAAAGACACATTAGGGCATATTTTGGGGGGACGTCTTATTTTTTTCATGTACAACAACCTACATTTATTCAAATACAGTCATGTCATCTTCTTCTGGAATATTGTCATAATGTACTAAATGTATTCATCTGGCTGACAATCTTAACTGGGGCTTATTTTCAGAGTAAGTCTTATTTTTGGGGAAACACAGTATATGTGGATGTGGGAAGAGCTTAGACTATTTGGTAGCGAGCAAGAGAAAATTAAATTATTAAATAAATAATAGTGCCAGCTAAATCCTTTTCTGGGATAAGATTACTAAATGCATCTTACAGGTTTTAATTGAGTAAAATTATTTTGTTGTTACTTCTTAGTTGAAATGTTGAAAACAGCAATCTGATTTCAAGTAAAAGTAGATTTTCATTTGTGAAGAAGCTATCTGCTCCATCTCCTCACCCATTTCCCACATTTGTGCCACCCCATAAAATGAGAACTTCCACCAACTCGTGGAAGAATTAGGGATAAGAGCTGAATTCTCTCAATCAATCATTCTCTGGTTTCTCTTCCTGTCAGAGAAATGGTTAGTTTAATGGCAGGAGGGTGACATCCATAGATGCATTTTCCTTTGTTGAGTGAAATCAGTGTGCTAAGGATCACTGCTCTTATGTGGTCACTCCTCTTGGGCTCACAGTGCTTGATGAGGGGTGAGGCAGATCAAATTTTCTATGAAGTTCTCTGCTTAAGTATCTGTCTTGTAAACCCAGTTCTCAGCACCTGTGGGTATAAATATGGAGACAATGGATACTGACTTTTGACCTTATGTCTAAGCTGCGTTTTCCAGTTTAGTCTTCCCAATAAGAAAGCTAATGTTCTAATTCCTATCTGACTCTTGTATATATTTTTCAAATGATTCGTGGCTGGGAAGTTAGAGGGATGTGATAGTTCATTGTACTCAAACTCTAATGGCTTTAATTTATCAAAATTAAAGACACCACAGGCCTAATGCAAGTCATTTTCTGCCTCAAATTTCAAGACTTTTGGCCGAATAAATGATTGGTTGTCTAAGTCTTGTCTAGTTTAACAAGACAAGCAGGTTATCTTACCATTTATGCCAGTTCCCCTACTTTGTAGCTGGCTGAATAACCGTGAAAGGTGAGAGATCATGTGTTGCAGTAAAATTAGGAGACCCAAGTGTGACTCCCAGCTCTACCAGCTAACTATCTGAGCAAACAGGTGGATTCCTCAATTTCTCTGATAATTAGGTCCTTATTATGTAGCATAAAGAAAATAAAAAATGTTTTGTATTACTCTAGTGCATTAAATAAGATTGAATTAATAAATGCATTACTCTTTCAGATTATCAGGAAATTATAATGATGATAATTTTTCAAAACAAAAAATACAATGCTGGATTCTATTCTTTTTATCATTAAAAAATGACCTGATCAGTCAAGACTAATCATGATCTTTCTGGACATGTCAATGTCTTTTTTTTTTTTTTTTTTTTTCATTCCTGGACAAATAATAAGGCTTTAAATTAATCTGGTTTATGTTTAAAACAGACGGGGAATAGATTGTATAGATAGCAAGAAATAAACAAGATGATCAAAGTCAACTTTTTCCAAGATAGCTAAATCTAAAAAAGCCAAAAATTAGTTCTTATTTAAATTATTAGCTAAGAAAAAGAAGAAGAGGATGTGGCACAGTAAACACTGTGATACTTTCAGTATAATTAGGGGACACAAGGTGTTTATACTTTCTGACATGGAGGCAGTGAGTGTTCTCTGGGAAAGCCAATGCAATGACTTGCTTCAGGGTCCCTTACAGCACTGGTACCTCCTTTGCCTGAATATCCTCATTCTTCAAATTGTTGTTAGATTGAGTTTGTTGTCCTTATGCATTTAATTGGAACAAACGTGAATTATGCACTTAGCTTTGCCACCTCCCAGCAACAAGTTAAAAGGGAACCAGAAAGATAAGAGATCTTTTCCCCAGGATTTGTTCAGCTTTGGGTAATTTGCTGGCAAGTTGTAGTGAGGTTATTATTGGCCCACTTAATAATAGCTGAGTTTCACATTTTGGGTGGTGTCTGGCTAAGTGGATTGGTGACTTGCTTAGACTCTGAGGGACTCTCTATGTTGCTCAGTGCTACTAGACTAAATTAAATCCTCTCTTATTCATGTTACCTAGCATCACTACCTTTTGGGCTTCATCTGCCCCCAATAGGGTATTGCCCCTAATCGTTTGTGAAAGTCAAACAAATTTTAAAAATAAATGACGGGATGAATTAATGAATACAAGAGATGAAATGAGACGCAGCAAAATGTTTGGGAGGGATTTTTAGATAGTGCCTTTGGCTTTTGTTATTTTATGCTAAGTTATTTATCAGTTATTATTGTTAGGCAAACTGTACTTTGATGAAAAGCTGCTGCGTTTTCTTCCTTAGCTATCTGAACTCCCAGGGTGCTGAGGGAAATAAAATAAGAACAGAGCACACTGCTGTTTTATCTGAGCTACTGTAGCATTTCTGCTTGACATCCAATGTTGAACAAGAGACTATTTAGTAGCTCCCAACCATTATACATGTACTTTCCCTAGTAGAAAAGTCTTTGCTGCTTTGCGTGTCAAGGTTGTGATGAATCAGCATAAAGTCGGGCCTGACTTATTCCTGGAAGGGACAACCCCGTCTTTTATTGGAGCTGAGATGGTCATAATGAAGCTTTGAATATAGAAAATTTTGTTTGATCATAGACAGACAACTTATTCTTGTACAGAACTTAAAATTTAATTTTCATAATTGTTTCCATTGTTATAATCTACTTTATCTCTGTATCCACTATACACTGTTACTATCTACCATATCACTGCCCCATCCCCTACCCCCACCATCCCCAATTTTGGTGTATTTATAGCTCTGTCCATATTGAAGCAACTGCATAAGGCTTTGGCAGCTAGATGTCTTTGTCTCTGATGGGATCCGGACCCCTTTGTGATGTAGAGCCTTCGTATAAGTATGCAATGTGGAAAATGAAACCCATGTGTGAATACAGAGTTAATTAGTATGAAAAGTCCCATTTTTCCACCACATTTCTTGCCAGCAGCTATGATTATGAGCACTTAAACTTTCCAGGTCTCCTAATATTTTTTTTAAACTAGATCCAAGCATGGAGATTCCAAAATATTCCTTTCTGTGATATTATAGATGCATGACAAAAAGCGAATTAGTACTGGAAGGTAGTGTGTGTGTGTGTGTGTGTGTGTTGGAGCTTATTAGAGTTCAGTACCATACTTTCTGGACATAAAGATGATTTATTTTCTTCTAAATGTTTTAAGCAGTAGCGACTTTTCTGAGAGCTTTTATCTTTGAGGTGTTATCTAAGGTAGGCCTTGATGGAGCACAGTTCAAAAAAAACAGCTCCATAGTAAGGCTGATGTCAAATTGGTATTTGATCTATATGTTCTCTGATGGAAATTATCTCCATGGCAGAGATCAAAATAAGATCTTTGAATTGTATTGAATAAAATGAGATGTCAGATGAATTTGGGAAAAAGGGTTTAAAAGGAAGTAGGTGCATTAGCATGGAACTAGTGAGAGTCGGGGACAGACAGCCACTGAGAATGTACCATAATGCACGTTATAGTTGGTAGAAACATACATAGTTTGAGCAGAATACTCGTATGTAGTCATGACAGGTGTAGGAAATCAGAAAATAGAATCAGCAGCTTCCTTTCTTGCCAGTGCTATGACTAGCAGGCAAATGGGATCTGCCAAATAGCTGTGTGTGCACGCAGCTGTGTGCAAATGCTGATTACTAGGTAAGGGCGGAGTGTGGGTGCCCTTAAAAATAATAAGAGTATTATTGAATATTTGAATATTTTTTATATTCAAAGCTTGCGGGCTGGATGGTAACAATGAAAATGGGGAAGATGTACTTTTCAGGCCTGGGTAACAATGTCAACCAGAGAAGACAGAGAAGGCTGATAGCTACTGGTCTAGGTTACCATGTGAACCTCCTCTCCTAATAATCAAAGACTTCCCACCCTCAGAAGCTAGAAGATGCCTCCCTTTCTCTCCACCTTACTTATATCTTGTCCAGGCTACTAATCGCAGGTTCAGTTAGGTCATGCTGTGTTTGAACTTTACTCTGTCATGGCCCAGGAAAGCCTTTCTCTAAAACTCTAACTCCATGCTTCAATTCAGATTTCATGTAAGGTTTGCAAATGTTAGACATAATAAGAAAGAATATGTAGCAAACCATCTTAAAAGGAAGACTATAAGTTATCTAGGCATTAAAACTATTAAGGAGTATATTTCAGTTAAGTAGATAGCTATGAAAAATTTCTCTTTTTTAAGTTTAAAAGAAAAATGCATTTTTTCTTAGCAGGATAAATGAGTTAACAGAGTATGGTAGGAATTGATCAAAGAAATGAAATAATGTATTTTATTGCACACTTCTGCTAGTGCTTTGCAGGAAATACATGCTCATAAAACCCCCATTAAAAACATAGTTTGAAAGACAGGGATATAGCACATTGTTTGTCTTCTTAGCAGGGACAGTGAAATGGTCAATGAAAGAAAAGCTAAGGATCAGGGGATCCTTAAACTGTTTTCCTTGCATATGATTCCATTTAATCAGCCCGGGAACAAAGGATAGCATTTTTCTTTTATTTTTCCTTTTGTGTTATTTCATGTTATTAAATGAGATTTGAGTGAACTGAAGTAAATCAGCCAAAACCTAGGTTGGATTAGATCCCCTAAACTTCCTTATGCCCAGATTTTTTCCAGATGGTTTCTCATGTCGCCAGTTTAATATCAACAGTGTGTGACACGCTAGAAGAATATTTCTTAGACCAGTTCGGTCCTTGAAAGATAATTACACTGTCAGTTGCCATCACCGTTACTGTGAAAGTGAAGATCACTGGGGTAAGTATATTAAAATCCAGCCCCAAACCAGCCTCACTTTCAGATAGCACATTTAAGACCCTTCACACATTCGTGTTGCTATCTGTCTACGTTGTTATACACAGTGTAACAGTGATATCTTTTTGACAGCAAATGCCTGCAGGTCACTTTTTGGTTATATGTCAGGGAAAATATAATGAATTTTTACATGATGAAAAAAGATTGTATGCTCATGTATCTTTAAAAATTCTGCATTCTCTGCCTTCCCACTTTCATTTGCAAGTTGAAACACATATTTTCATGCTACTACCACTTTACGATTTTTTTTAATTGTACCACTGACATTACTTACAGCACATTTTGCAGCTGCGTTTAAAAGCATGTTATTAGACAATTGTAGGTACCCTGTCCATAAATATGGAAAAGGGAACAGGACTAACAAATAAGGAATGCCTACAAAATTAGGATGTGAGGTGAAAATAAAATTGATTCATGAAGCTCCTTTTAAAAATGCACTATTTTAAAGATGATATGGAACAACCACCCACCAGGAACTATACCATGGCTCCTGTATCAGTGCTCACAAGGCCCTGTTGTAAACGCTTCTGGTTTTCTGGTGACTAACCTGCATCTTACAGTCTCCAACACAAAGCATTTATAATGCAAATGTTCATCTGAAAATAAATCTCTTGTGATCTCTGATAGTCTAAAGAGGTGAACACACAAGCAATCTAACGTTACTTTTAGATTGAGCACACAGATTTAATTATAATCATGGCTACAACCATAAATGAAGGTGTCGTGCAGGGTGTCATGCGGGGTGTCTGCTCCCACTCCCCACATAAGAATGCAGGATGTGGCTAGGCCAAAAAGGAACACCCATGGAGCCATAGGTAGGGGAGTCACTATATTCGTGCTGGCGGCTGGGTTGGAGACACAGGAAGCAGGAGCTACACTGCCCGCAACCTGCCGTCCTAACTGCAATCTGCGCTTGCCAGCCACCATCTTCTTGCTAGCCCTCATTTGCTGCTAGCGTAGCCATGGCAGTTATATTAGTGGCCAATGGCTCACTGGTTACAGCTCGTGGCCAACTAGCCACAGCTGATGGCCATCCAATCACAGTTGATGGCCATTTACTACCTGAGCCAGCACCTTTCTATGTGAGGCCGAGAGCCTGGAAACTGCACTCCTGGCTCTGTCCCCACAGAGGGCCTACAAACTTCATAGATATGTGGTAATTACTTCATAGTAAAATTTTCTTATATGGGTAATAGTTTGAGATGTCTGAAGTGTATGCATTGACCTGAGTAAATTATTTTTGCAGTTAAATACAATACCGAACAGTGTGAGACACTTTTAAGCTATCAGATAATTTTGCATATAATTTCTTGAGGTATAGAAAGTAGAACTGTTAGCAGAGCAGTAAATCAGTCATAGGTATTGCTTGGTATTCTTTTAACCACGTCTTAAGGCAAAAAGCTGGCAGTCTACTATAACGCAAGCCACACTATGTTTGGAGTTAGGAATCAGAATACTAATCTTTTCTTGCCCTTTATTAGCCCTTTGGCCTCATCTGTCTTATCTGTAAAATAAAGTGATTCAGCCAGGTGATCTCTGAGTGTGTTTCAGCACCACAGTGCTACGAGAAAGTTAGATATCTGGTGAAAGGAGGGAAGAAACATCATTAGTTTAATGAATTATTACCACACCTGTTTTTTCTTAAAAAATAATGTATTCAGTTGCTATCCATTTAATCATTAGTGAAAAAAAAAATACAATCCCAGTTTGATAATGATTTTACGCATTGATTGTGGCCTTCATGTTTAATACTTTTTCCAATCTTATACCTTGCGTCTAACTATGCTCTACCACAGTATTTTTTTTTGGCCATTAAAAAGAGCGAACACCTCTTGACATTCCCATTTGCCCTTTCATCATTTCTATCTTATTTCTTAGCCCGTTGAAATGCCCTTCAGTAAATCATTTATGTGACTAAGCATCACTCTGCAACTTATCTTAAAACCTGCAGCTGTTTATCTGTATGTCTTCTCTAACACTCAAAGCAGTTTTCTTGCAATTGTCAAGTAATTTACCATATTTATACTGTTACTTTTCATAGTTATCCAAATATCAGCATTATATAAAAATAGTGTCTGCTTACACTTAACTGTTCAGTAAACAGAAGTGTACCCTACATCTCAAATACTGTTTCATGGAAAAAATAAACACAAATTCTGAAGCTAGCTAGACCTTTTTCTTTTAAGTGCTTTTGTTATTTTACTAAGCAGATTAATGACTGAAAGAAATATATTTGCAACATTGTATCCTCTTCTGCTTTAAAAAACTGGTGTGTTCTTCTTCAGAAAATTTATTAACTATATGAGCCCTAGTTAAATATACTTGGTTCCAATTCAGTTAAAGAAAATATTTGGATTTTTTTATGAATGGCGAGTGCAATCTATTTAAGGCTTTATCATTTTATGAATTATATAAAATATTGTTCTTTTTCATTCATGAAGATAATTGGGT
Source organism: Rhinolophus sinicus (assembly GCF_057876585.1). Classification (NCBI taxonomy): domain Eukaryota; kingdom Metazoa; phylum Chordata; class Mammalia; order Chiroptera; family Rhinolophidae; genus Rhinolophus; species Rhinolophus sinicus. The sequence goes on from NC_142513.1 coordinate 36,198,747, forward strand.
CATATAATTGAAGAGTGAGAATAATCCGCTCAGCTCATATAGATATCTGAGTGTTCAGACGAGGCAAGTTTACTCCTGGAGGCTGGGCTAAAGCCCCAGGCATAGCCTCCATTTTGCCAAGCAGATGGGACATAGGGAACAGCTCCCAACACCTGGGAATAATAAAGAATGCAAATAACTTCCATGAACACATTTGAGTTTGAGACAGATTATCACAGTATATAAACCATTCTCTGGGAGTAAATCAGGAACATTCGCCATGAGTCTTAACCCTTTCAAGACTCCTGAATAACTTTTAATGATTTACTTCTGTGGTGCATTAAGGGATACTCTTGTGACAACTTAAAGGCCCTAATGTGGCTGCCAAAATTGCCTGGTAATTTTTAAGTAGTGGAGAATTATATCCTAGTGAGTTTGTTTAAAAGCCATGTACTCAAATACCTATAAGACCCAGATGGTAGCCCATGAGTGAAGCTTGCAGTAGGGACCAGAGTGAAAGGGAAAGCATGGCGCTCCCTTAAAGGAGCAGCTTGCTCCTCTGCTCCAGTCAGTGGTTACCAGGTCAGAATGTGGGCTCAGAGTTATCACCTTTCCTCACCTTTCAGGAGAAGTTGAAAATTCAGATTTTGGTGTGTAATCTCCTGAATCTTAAACATTGGCAAATTTAATTCAATTTTAAAACCACTGTGCTGGCTAAGCTAAATATGTAAATTCTGAAGAAGAACTCAAAAGTACACTAGTGTACTTGAGCAGTTAAAGTTCCTGTTGACTTTATTTGGACATGGGCCCCAGTGCTTGGGGCTCTGTCTCTAAACTGCTGTGTAAGAAAAGCCCTACCTTTCTGTGTATTGACCATTTCCCACCCTTCCTTATCACTTCCCTATCAGGGCAAGGGTTTGCATGCACTTTTAAGTTCCACTTAGATTTTCAGGGAAATTTCATAACTCTCATTCTTTGTGTTTGTTTCCAAGTAATGTGAGGATTTCTAGGGTTTAAACCTTCAGGATGAAGGACACGACACACCTTTACACAGCACACTGTTCTTCTTTCTATGTTGATGCATTAGTCAGTGAAGGCTAGGTTGTGCCACATAACAAACTAATACAGCATGGTAAGTGGCTCAGTACAGCAAAGTTGTATCTGTTGTTCTCACTGTCTAACTCTGATGAGCATGTAGATATACTCAAAACAGTTACTCTCTGACCCAGACTTACAAATGATCTGCTTCTTTGTGATATTGTCATATCAAAATATGGCTTCTTGGGAAGTGATAGCTTAGGAAGAGAGCAATGACAGAGACACTTCAGTTTTGTCCAGAAACGATACATACGAGTATTACTCCCGGTTATGGCCTTTTGGCTAGAACTGATCATGTGCTTCTGGCTGAAATACGTGGGAGGCTGGGGAATATGAGATAGCACATGAGATCTTGGCTGAGCATTACTATTTCTACCATAATGCTTTCCTCAACGTCAAACTCAGGCTTGGGTTTCCCATGAGACATCAACTCCACGTGCTTTTACCCCCAAATCCTTCATAGATACCCAAGTCAGTCTCTACAGGCATGACATGAAAGTTATCAAAAGTCTTCTAGCTTAAGTCTTGCCAATAGATTAGAGTTGGGGAACACTAGCATTTTAGAATCCTAAAGTTTAAAGCGCCCCCATATCCAGACTGCTGTTCTTCTGTTGTCATGTCATGATCATAGCATAGGAAAAAAGAGAAAAAAAATCTCACTGAAAGCCTTGATCAGAACATGACTTCCCCCCGATAATCTTCAAACACAGAGCTCAGCACAAAAAAATGTGGGGAACAATGAGGAAGTAGCTTCTGGTTAACTCTTCCCTTGAATTGTTCTATTCCTTAATTCCACATTGGTAGATCAGTATTCTTAGCCTCCTATTAATGCTATGATGTTGTATGAGGGCCATATATACTTTGAAACAGCTTTATAGTTTTTTCGTTTTACATGTAGGTCTATGATCCATCTTGAGTTAATTTTTGGGAAGGGTGTAAAGTTTAAGTCTTGATTTTTTATTTTATTTTATTTTATTTTTTTGCATGTGGGTGTCCAATTGCTCCACCACCATTCGTTGAAAATTCTTTTTTCTCCATTGTATTACCTTTGTTCCTTTTTCAAAGATCAGTTAACTATATTTATGTGGGTCTATTTCTGGGCTTTCTATTCTGTTCTACCCTTTTATATTTTTATGTCTACCAATTACCATGATCTTTTATTGTACCTGCTGACTTGATATGCTATATTCAGAACCTTGGTAGTTCACATTCTACTGAAGGACTTTAACCCTTAAGGTATATTTTGATCTATAATTCTAGGTCTAGATAGGCAATACACAAGTACTACTTTTACTGAAGCCATTATTTTATTTTTAACACAGGGCTGTTTGTACATTTGCAGCCTGCAGATAGCTAGAAATTGTTTGGATGTCCTTGAAATGAAAAATAATGCCATGGTTATAATCTTTGTATTACTCTTCAGATTTATCCAAGTCAAGAAGGTTGAGACAGAAATAATTATTTTCATATATCTCCCCCTGAACTTTGTCCTAACTTTACTTCGGTTTATTTTACAGGTATATCTCTGTATATGGATGTGTTCCTTTTGAAAATTTTCCCTCTTTTATTTGAATTTTTTAAATTTACTTTATTAGGAAAATACACCCTACTAATTATCTTGCAAACAGCCAGCTTTATCTTAGGTATAAACTTTATGATTAAATTTATTTATGTTTAAAAAAAAGGAACTTAGTGAACTGTTTAGGTTTTGTAAGATTCCATACTGGAGAAAAATTCAACATTGCTTATTGTGCTTCTTTATCATTATCAGATTATAAAAGGCATTTGTTTGGAAGATCCCAAAATGGTAATAGGAAATACACAGAACAACAGGGGCCAAATAAATCTAAAGCATAATAAAATGAGGATGGGAAATGGGACTTTAGTTAAACTTGCAAACATGTATTAACTTAGTGTTTTCCAATGTTCTTTGAACAGTAATTTGCAAGGGTTACTTGATCAGATTGATCAGACAAGTTGGGGATAATGCCGCATTCCTTATTCTTCTCTTTGGAAATTGAAAAATAGACATTTCCATATTAATTTTTCTGAAAAGTCCTGCAGTTTAATAATAATAATAATAATAATAATAATAATAATAATAATAATAATAAACCCTATTCAACTCTAACATGGGATTTCTCAAACTTATTTTGACCACATTGTTTTGTTCATATGAAGAGCTGTTAACATCCTATAGAATACAGGACAAACTCTGAGAAATGTGTTTATTTCTTTACAGAGTTTTGAAAAAGGACCCATGTTTTATCCTGGTAAACATCCTTTCCAGAGAATTTAAGCTCTTTCCAATTTAGTCAGTGGAAAGGGTACTTTCCACATACAAATATTGATTGCAAGTATATATTCACTCTAATTTCCCAGGTAAAAGGAAAGGGTAAGTTTCCTGGAAACGACAGTATGAACACTTGCCAAGCCCTTGCATAAATCAGTGTTCGTCATTATAAATCATAAATCCATTAGCCACAAGAGAGAGTTTCTTTTGTTTTATTCCCAAATTTGTAATGAAAACCACACTGAATTTCTTTAGTAACATCCTCATGCAAAATAAAATAGTCTTTAAAACTAACATTTTCTAATATGTAATTTTTAAGTTAATTCCTGCCAAATCAGAATATGAAAAGAAAACCAAATTTCACTGACATTCATTGTAATCTAGGGTTTATTTAGTGTGGTAGGAGTTACTGGTTAATTTAGCTAATTTCTCAGAAGAGCTAAATGTAGAAATTTTATCTTATAAAGTTTGGTTACTGTATACTAGTAGACAATGATTTTGATGCAACTTTAAAGTATATTATCTTTACTGTAAATCTATTAATATGTGCTCTTAGTTTCAAAGTAATTGCCTTTCTCATAAATGCATGAGAACCCCACACTAATTTTATATTTGAATCAGAAAAGTGATTCTACTAAAGGGAACTCATTGTCAACTTGCTGAAACTGATGGAGTACATGTTTTCAGTCAGCAAATTATCAAAGCAGCATGGAAAATCTGTGGAAGGAAGATGTAGTCCCAGAAAGAAAACTTCATCTGAGGACTTTTAAATGCAAGAAAAGCAGTTTTAAACTATAGAAAATTCAAAGATAAATAAGGACAGCTTATATATATTACATTAATACAAAATATAGCTAATACTATTCTTATACTAATAGAAAAGTACCTAAATCAAAGCCAAAAGGTTATTTTTCAAAATAATGTTATTCAAAAAGAAAACAAACTGATATCAAAATACTATGAGCACAGAAAGAAATACCCCACCATTCTGCTACCAAAATAAGTGCAGTATTTTGGCATATTTCATTCCAGTTTCTTATTTTTTCACTAAGCCATAGACTATATGTATTTTGTCATGTCATTTTAAAACAAACAAACATCATTTTTAATATCATCATAATATGCCCTCACATGGCCAAACCAGAATAGTATTTTTCTGAATTAAAATAAACTTTTATTGTTGTTTTATAGTTTACCCTGGAGAATAAAAGCAGGCTTGTTGTAGGAAGGGCATACCACAGCTCTTTATTTGAATACATGTGCAGACTTTAAGATTACTATGGTCTATTAAGAATATTTATTAGAAGAATCACCAAAGATTATTCCTTATTTTTCCCTCTAATTATCTAATAAAGGAATAGAAAGAAGACAGTTTAGAATGAAAGATCCCAATAATTTTTTTTATAAGTAGTTATTCTGTGGCATTCCATGAGAAACTGTAAACTCCAACAAGGTAAATAATTCCAATAAAGAAAACCTTATCTGCTAAATAAACTGTAAGTGTGCACACCTCCCACACTTTAGTTATTGGGCCTTCATCAAGCTGCCCCCTCCCTGTTTCCCTGACAGTCTTCCTCCCTTTCCCTCCTTGTCTCTCTCCTCCTCTCCTGCTCTAAGGAAACTAGTACATGGAACGGTGTACCCTATTCGAACTGGAATGATGCCTTGACAACATTTTATTAGCATGCAATTGTGACAATTTTACTTTCCCACCTGATTCTCAGAATAACTTTTAAAACACAAATCCCTGGAAAGTCAAGGTGCAGTTAAATGTACTCTTATGTGTGACATGTTTCTGATATTTATAAACCTTAGACATTTGTCCCACATGAGGGGATGATAAATAAGCACAGTCTTTCTGCAGATGTTTTGGCAATGCTACTCTAACCATTAATCTTCAGACATAATTGACCAAAAAAGAAAAGAAAAGAAAAAAAAAAGCCATATTCAGTGTCATAAAATTCAAAGCATTTGCAGATACCTGATACTATCCACTTGGGCCACTGCTGCATATTTGGCATTTCATAATCATTTCTTTGGCCTAACAAACCATACCAAATTCTAGTAAAACAATAAAATGAGAGAAACATCAGATCTTAATTATTTTCGTTATTTTAGGAACAACTCTGGAATCATCTAGATTTTGGAATATGTTCCAAAGTCTTCCTTCCTGTCTCTTTTCTCTCATCTTGCAAGGTAGAATTATATTTATTTGGCTTTTTTCATGAAATCATATTTTAGATGAATTTGAAGATTAAATTTCCTAATCTTTATATGAAGAACACAGACAAGCTCTGAAGGTGATTTGCTCAGACTGGGTAGAAGAAGAAACTGTTTTGTGCCATGAAAGGATAGTTATGCCATAGAGGATTTTTAGCTCTAGCAATTCTTATACGTAGAATCTCCTGGTTTAAATTTCTATCATTTCAACTTCAGAACAGCCCAAACCAAACTTGAATTTTACTACATCAGTCCAAATACTTTTTGTTTTTCTCCCATAATGGCAAACTGTATATTCATTGTATTGAGGTGAGGAGTCAACCTGAAAGGGACCATTCTCAGTATGCTTGAAATCTGAAAATGAAATGAATTTCATAACTGGAAAATCCAGTTATCAGGCATAAACAAATGGCTGCATTTGTTTTAGATTCTTTTGCTAGTCACTCCATTTTCTTCTAAATTAACAAAACTCATGTATGAAATTAGACTCAGCTGTTATTTATTTTATCACTGAGCTCCAAAATAAAGGGTATGAATTGGTCCTCTCCCATCTAGGGGTTTTCTTTTAACTTTCTCTCCTTATATTTAAGCATGCATAACATGTGTTTCAACTTCCTTGAATATGATCTCAGAGTTAATTTTGCCACTACCTGTATTTATCTAGAAAAGATAGGTAGCTACTCTCCTTCATGCATAATTGAAATTGTGTTGCATTGAGGAACAAGTGATCAGTAGCATTTCATTTTAACATAGGTATTTTTTTCTTTCAAGGTTTGATGATGAAACCCTTAAATAAGATATAGTTTCTTATTTGAGTTTATGATTTATACCCTACCTATACTCAAAAGGTATCTAGGGCTGGCTTATAATACAAGGCATATGTAAATATAATAACACCGTTAAAATAGAACTAGACAGTTAAAATACATGGATAGGGGAGATAGAAATATACCAGCAGAATAAGTGAGGTCATAGAACTAAGCAGAAGATCTTACCCAGACCCTGTGGCAACCAAGGCAGAAAGGAGAAACGATTACTTCATTCTCATTAGTTGGGGCGGGCAGTGGGGACAGAAAGGAAACATACTGGTTCATCAGGAGAGGCAATTTTGTTCTACAACTGAATTGTGACAGGCATTTGTACTATGGATTTGTAAAGCTAGGATCGGCTTTATTCTTTAAAGTATTTTATGGAAGCATGACGTACATTGAGAACAGGGCACAGGTCATAAGTATATGGCTAGATGAATTTTCACAAACCGAGCATGTTTGTGTAACCAGCACCCAGAGCAAAAAAGTAGAATGTCTTAGTACCCCAAAGACCTGTACGTCCCCTTCCAGTCATGACTTCTTCCTCGCCAACATACCCACTATGTTGACTTCTTAGAACATAAATTGTTTTTTCCTTTTTTCAAAATTTTAGTGTATTCTTAAACACCTGCCACACAACTAACAACCGTGATGTTTAGAATGTTTTTTGGCTTTAAAGTGTTTTTTTTTATTATTATTTTTAATTTGCATGCACTAAAATTCCTTCCTTCCTTCCTTCCTTCCTTCCTTCCTTCCTTCCTTCCTTCCTTCCTTCCTTCCTTCTTTCCTTTTGGTGCGTAGATACATGTACTTTGGCATAGGCAAGATTAATGTATAACTTCAAGCTGGATTCCAAACAATACCATCACCCCAAAAACTCTTTTCTGCTACCCCTTTATAGTCATACTGATAGGGTAGGTAGATAGAAATGCGCAGAAGAAGGAGAGATCTAACCCCGGTTAGAAAGCCCATTGCTGCAGCCCCTACTTAGGTCAAGACCCCTTGTAGCTGTCCTCACTTAGGGCACCAATACCTCACTAGCCGAGCAGGATTCCAGGCTCACACATGCCCCTAAATCAAAGGCATGTACTGGTAGAAGCTAGAGAGAGAGAAATCATCCTGCTTATCAGAATATACACTCTGCTTCTCAGGGTCATTGTAATGAACTCAGACAACCTTGGGAGCAAGAAGGGAGTACAAGGCATGCCAGCTGGGAGAATGAGAGGTACTGGAGAGAGGAGGTGGAGACAATTTTACTCACAGAAATAAAAATTGTCACACAATGTAAGGAAAGTCTGCTTCCCTCTCTTGGGTTAGCCCACTCCATATCTTGGAGTGTACTCACTTTTACTGATAAACTTCTTGCTGTTCTGTGCTGCATTAACTCTGTCTCTTGAGTGAACTCTTTCCTTCAAGAAGACATAGAGCTGATACAATGTCGTTTCTGGTAACAATACTTGTCCCACAGTTCTAAGTTCTGGCAACTCCTGATGGAACTTTACAGTTTGAGATTCAAAACAGTAATGAGGAAACTTTTCTCATTCTTTATTTTCCAGCTGAAAACTGATTCACCAGGATAGACAATTTTGTCCTACAGCTGAATTGTGTTTCCTTATTCTATCTTTGCATCTCCATCATATTAAAGCCATTTCATTGTTTGATTGCAAAAGGACAGAGTCGGTCCATATTAAGCAAGGCATTGTTCTGATGGTTAAATTCACAGTGTTCCACCAGACTGACTAACCTTGTTTTCCGCACAAGATATGTTTTGTTTTTCCTCATAGATTGGGTCACTTAAGCCACACAGCACAGAAATATTGACCTTTGGGTGAAGATCACTCTGAATCTTCCTCTGTGACTATAACATATCCTAAGATGGAGTAGGAACAAGTGGCAGACGTGCCCTGAAATGCAAAAATACCCTTTTGATTTTTTTCAGGATCCTAGTTCTCTAAGAAAATGTTTTCCCCCAATTAATCCACCCTCAGTAATTTCCCCAAGTTATCTTCTGACTGGGAAATTCTTTACCAGTTTGTAGTAATACTGATAACAATGAAAAAGGTAGGATTTTTGAAAGGAAATTGGTCAGCTTAAATTGTTTTATGCATAGCAGTTGGCAAATTGTTTCTGCGATTTCAATAGTATACTGGCTTCTAGCTTTGAAGGGAAACACTTGGTACATTTGCCTATGTAAAAAAACTGAATTTTAGTTTCAAAATGTGCTTTATCGACAACTTTCTTATTTTTTATTTAGTATATCACATTATAAATGCATAATATATTCTATAGAGAAAATCACAAATACATAACCAAAGGAAAGAACATTGAAAACACCTTACTTCTATGTCTCCAGAAACATCTATACTCCTTCTTTTCAACTTTTTATAATGGAAAATTTCAAATGTATACAAAAGCAGAGAAAATAGTATAGTGAACCCAATGCTCCCCTCATCAGTTATAACAATCATCAGCACACATCTACTCTCAGTTCATCTCTACCCCCACCCTGCTTCACACCGAATTATTTTCAAACAAATCCCATACATTACATGATTTCATCCATAATTTCAATGTGCATATACTTCTAAAAGATGATGATTTAAAACTATAATCTATGATTACAGCTAAAATCATTAATAATGCTTTTATATTATTAAGTATTCTGTCAATAAAAATTCCCTGATTAACTTTTTTTGGTGTGAATGGTTTGAAAAACAACCATTGTCTCCCTCATTCTTTTTTCCTCATGGCTAGAATCTCATAGGATGGCTTACTATTATTTATGTTATCATTTCCCTTTCATTGTTCATTATGAGCCATATTGCATTCAATATAAAAAAACATTTTTTAGAGATTTTGTAGGTTATCCAATGGATACTTGTCTCATTAGGGAGACCACCTTAGGGATGATGTAGATGCCTGATCACTGCACTGTACACCTGAAGCTGAAGCTGAACATTAATGAATGTCAACTACAATTTTATATATATATGGTTACAAGAATCGGAGTACAGCATTAGGAATAGAGACAGTGGAAATGTAATGGCTGTGTGCGATGTCAGAGGGATAGTGGATGGGGATGGGGGGTTGACACAGTGTGAGGGATATAAATGATAAATGTCTAACTATTGCATTGTTTTGTGCACCTGAAACTAATGTACATGTATATATATATAAAACATTTAAATTATTACTGAATATAAGTTTATAGCTACCTTTAGATATTAACAACTGCTTGATGAGTGAAGCAATAAGCAACCTGGGATCCATCTCTAATGATTATATCTCTAGGCAAGTGTGTTTTATTTTTGGTTAATAGAAGTCCAGATACTTGAACCACATGCTACTTTGCAATTTAGCTGAGAAGTTACATTGCCAGGAAAGTAGCCACTGTTCATATTATACGTGAGGTCTAAGTTAGCATGATAGGTGGATGCATGATCACAGCTACATAAATAAGATACCACACTGAAGTGACAATATTTCCTGAGCTCTCAGATCCTGGTAGAGTTTGATGATTCAGTAGCATTTGGCCTTATGTACATTCATGAAAATCTGCGTGCGAAAGACTTATACTTTGAAGCCAGAAAACAAAGAATGAATCCTGGCTTCAGCATTCACTGTGGTTGACTTAGTATATATTAATATCCCTAAGCTGGAAATGTCTTCACCTGCTTAAATGAGATAATAATAATGCTTAATCATGAGGTGATTGTGTGGACTGGATGTGATAATGATGCATAATGCCTGGCACGCAGTAAACCAAGAGCTTCCTGTTATAGTTAAAAAATAACAAACTAAATGCCAGACGCCAAAGACTATACACAGGGAGATTCCATTTGTATACAGTATAACAACAGGAAAACTAATCTATGCCATTAAAAGTCAATATAGTGATTATCTTCGGGACGGCAGTGACTAGAAGAGGGCACAGGGAGTTCTAGAGTGTCATTCATGTGCTTTTCTTTGATCTGTACTGCTCCCACCCGTGTGTTCAATCTCATAAAATTCACTGAGCTATACACTTATGAATATGCACCTTTCTGTGCACATGTATACTTCAATGAAAAGCTAAAATTGAAAATAAAACAACAACAAGATAATATCAATCTTATTCCTGGCAATTTGACACCTGGCACATAGATAGTTAGCTAGGTATGTAACAAGGTAGGTAGGTAGGCAGATAATGCTAGTCATCGTTTTCAATTTAAGTTGTTGCTTTCCTATTAAATTTTAGGAAATTTTAGTTGAAAATAATGTTGATTCAATTCAAATATCATATATATTTTGAATTGGTTTTGTCAAATTCTTCTTCATGTTTTTTAGAGAAATTTCATGTTCAACTTGGGGGAAGATATTTACCTTGCTCTCTATGGATTTCCTTGGGGGTGCTATGGCAGCAACAACAGCATCTGCTCATCTGCCTGTAACAGAGTCACGCTGCTGTGGGCTTTCAGATGAGTTATGGGAAACCTGAGGAGGTTTGGCGCCACCCAGCAGCAAGCTAAACTTTCCAAGTTGTCCTGAAGAGTAATTTTTTTTTTTCTTTTCACAATACCTCCAAGAAGTAACAGCAAATTCATGACCAAAGAGTTATCTCCTTTTTTGAATGGTGAAATCACAAAACCTCAGATGAACATTTAATGTTTGAGAAAATAGACCCAAGAAATAGATATATGATTTACTTTTTTCTCAAAATTACACTCATTTTGTCAAGCAGAGTGAAGTGAGCTAGGCCCAGTGTTTCACATGGTGAAGCCTACTGTTCAGTGCTACCAAATTTAGGGGAGGCCTCCGGATGTCCTGGTGGAATCTACTCTGAAGAAAAATTTTAGTTCTCACTATTCTCAGTCCTTTGTTTCACAATTATACGTGTATATTTAAAAAGCCTGAAAGGTAGAATATTTGATAATTGTCTTTTTTAAATCCCAATATACAATATGGTCAGATTTCATAAAAGTCACCTATTATAAAGATTTTAACAACAAAAAAATAGTTTAAGCAGATGAGTCTTAATCAGTATTTTCTAATGTGAATATGAATATGGAAAATATAAGGATGTTAGACCCTCTTTTTTGCTGTCACAGCACACAGCTGGAAATTGCTTATTATTAGCTTGCAAATCCTACAGGAAAATACAGAATTATTTTTAGTGCTCAGCAAATTTATGGTGGTAATTATGGGCACTAGCATCACTTCCAGAATGTGAGAGTCCTATATCTTTATTTTCCATGTTGAGAAGATAATTTTTATCACTTTTACACCCTGGATATTGATTTCTGTGATCACTGGGAATCAAAAGTGCTTTTCTGGTAATGCTATGGGTGACAGTAGTCATTTTGCAATGTAAATTGTTTGGAGGCTCTCTGGTCATGGGGTTATTTTTATCTTGAAAATAAAGTAAAACAAAAAAAAAAAAAGAAAGAAAGAAAATCGCCTTATTTTTCCCATCACCAAATCCCTCAACCTCTCTGCCTGTGAATTCATACATTGTGCCTCCTTCCTTTGACATTGGGAGTAGTGCTCCTGATTCTATCAAACGCCAAATCCATCTCTTGTGCCCTGGATCCCACCTGTTCTTACCCATTATTCAAGGACCTCACTCTCACTATCACACTCCATTTCCCTGGTATCATCTGTGTCTGCCACCATTAGTTTGCACATATGCCTTAAGAGCTCTGATTTTGAAAAAATAAAACCCTCAGTGGCCTCATTCACTGCAAAAATCCTTAGAGAATTAGCTGTGTTAGTCATCTCTACTTTACCTCCTCTTTTCTCCTCAGCCAATTCCACTGGGCTTCCAAAATCATCAATCTTTTTTATAAATGGCACCTCCGTCTACTATTTCCTCAGGCTAAACACAGTAGAGTCATTTTATAAACTCAATCTTATAAGTTTTCTTACAAACTCAATCTCCACAATGTATTTGTAATCCATCTCATCCAATGTAATCCATTTTATCATCTCTATTGAACCCCCAACTCCATCGGTACACAGACATCTTATCACTGTCAACAAAACCTTGTGCTAAATCTAGTGGATGGTCAATTGTTTGGCCCTTTCTTATTTGCCTTCTCTTGCTGAAACATTTTTTTTTTTTCCCTCTAGATTTCTGTGAAAGCACAGTCTCCAGTTATTTTAATAAGGAGAAGTTAGAAAGGAATGTGAACTAGCTAACTGAAAAAGGTATATAGAATTATACATCTTTATATAAAAAACATTAACTAGGTCACTGAAATATGTGAAAAGAGATCTCTAAGGTGTTACAGAGGTAACGGCAGCAGGAAACACCATCTTGAGGGAACAGGTTGGAATGATTCATATTTAGAAGCTTATAGAAGGAGCCCTGGGGTGCTGAAACCCTGACCTCTGAGGCTAGACTGCTGCTTGGATGAAACTCCTGTTTTTGAGCTCTGAGGAGTGGGGGTGGGGACCCAGACTTCTGAGGAGGGTTTGCTGGTTGAGGCTGGTGCTGGAATCTCTGAGCAGGGTATTATGAGACTTGTTTTGTGAATATTGGGGGGAAAAGTTAAAATTAAATTAGCTGTTGCTAAGAAAAAGTGCTACCACAGCCAGGGTAAAGAAAGGATACTGGAATGACGCTCAACAGGAAAGAAAGCTCCAGCCCTTTCTAACTCGGTGTGTTTTGCACGCTTCCTTGAGGGGCCCCTAAGGCCGGAGACTAGCAGGCAACTGTTGGCAGGGATGCTAAGTCTTAGCCCCACATCACAAAACAGGTTATATACACAAGTTTGAAAACATCAATAACTTGATAACTCATGCAATCTCATTTCTCACACGTTACTCTTTTTCTGTCTTGTTTCCTTGCTCTGCGTGATATCTTCCTGATATTCCAATGTGGGAGTGCCCTGGGGCTTAACACTGGACCTTCTCTCCTTAGAGCCTCTTCTCCAGCCCCATGGCTTTCAATGCATCTGTACACTTATGATTTCCATATATAACTCCAGCCCGGACCTCGCTCCTAAGTCCAGAATGAAGTAGCAAGCTGCTTATAATACATTTCACACAGATATTTAATAAACATCTTAATCTTTATATGTTGAAAATGGTGCTTTTGATTTCCTGCCCATCTCCAACTTGCCCCTCCTCCCATCTTCTCATTAACTGATACATCCTATGTAATTTCCTCAGGCAAAAATCCCAGTCATTTTATAAACTCACTGTTCTTATAAATTCAGTTTTATAAATTATTCTTATAATTGCAATCTCCAAAATATATTTGTAACCCAACTACTATTTATTATCTCTGTTGCTGCAATTAAAACATACATCACCATCTTTTTTTGGAATAGCGTAAGAGACTTTGAAGTTGTCTTCATGCTTCCTCACTTGTGACCCTACAGTCCATTTGCCACACAGTGTTCAGGCAAATTTAGAGTCAGGCAGATCCTATTGTTAGCCTGCTTAAAAATTTACTAGTAGTCATTCCTTGAATGCGAAATAAAACCCAAACTCTGTGCCATTATAACTAGGCCCTTCATTAGGGGTAGGTAAACTAACTGTGAAGATTCAGGTGGCAAATATTTTAGGCTTTTTGAACCAGCCAGTCTCTATCACAGCTATTCAACTCTACTATTGTGGCATGAAAGCAGCCATAGACAATATATAAATAAACAGGAAAGGCTCTGTTCCAATAACATTATTTACAAAAACAATGGGCCAGATTTGTGATGCAGGTCATAGTTTGCCCAATTCTGCCCTCCCTCTGTGGTCATGTCACTTCATACATAATTTTTACCCTATGTCAGGTTAACTGGCATTCTTTGTCACCTCAAATGTTGTATACATCATTTTCCTTCTGTCTGAAATCCTCCACCTTCAGCTCAGTGCATGACTGGTATCTACCCATTACTCAAATTTCCACTAAAATGTCACCTCCTTGACCACCATAGGAAAACTGCTGACTTTTTTTACCTATCACTGTTACCCAGTTTAGTTTATTTCAGAGCATTTGCCATTATAAGAAATTTTTCATTTGTCCATATGTATGTATTGTCTATCCCTCAAACCAGCAGACGAGACAGAGTGTTTGAAATCTCACCAACTATTTCTAGCAGTAGTTGCTCAATACATATTTATTGGATGAATTAACTAAAACCCAGGGTTTAGTCTTTTCCTTTTTCCTTTTTATCAAACAAAATTAATCCTTGATTTGAGTTGACATAATGGCTTGTCACTGATTTTCTACCTTGCTTTCTTTACTTGGTTTGGTCAGTTAATCAACCAGTTAGGCAATCAGTTAAGAATTCACCAGGTGCTTGGTCTGTGAATACATTCAGCTAGACTCTGAAAAGCAAGTCATGAATGCTCGGTATACATACACTTTGCCATCCAGAATCTTGACATTTCCCTTGACCTCAAAAATAGAAAGAAAAAAATTTCAATTTGGATGTATGTATGTGACTGAGTGCTTATTTTTAAAATATAGATTATATATGCATACACAAGCAAGAGCTCTGCAGTTATTTACATGGTGGAATTAGGTGATGTCCAAAGTCCCTCTGCACAACTCAGTCTACCTGCTAAAGTCCTGCTTCTCCCATATCTTTTGGAGGAAATGCCATGCTATAAGCTGAAGAATCTGCTCACTTCCTATTTATTTAGATAGTAGCCATTTTACCCTGCTGCTGTGTGGAGAAGAGGTCGGGAGAGAAGCTGTATTCTGCAAGCCCCGAGATAGTGCCAAGGTTTGCAAACTACTGTTCAAGTCTCTTCACTTCTTTGCATCCTCGGGAGAAAGATCTGTTCTGACATTGTGTTTAGTGCTAAACTATTGTAATCAAGTTCTGTCAAGGTTGAGAGATGTTCGTTACCTACTAGAAAATATCTTCCGGGGTTCTTACTGCTGAAAATGGCTTCACCTTTAGCTTGACGTCCCCTGCAATCTTAGAAAATTCACCGTAGAAGCCACGGTGGCCGAGTTGATGGGTTATTAGGGCAAAATTGTCATTTCTTGAAGAGAGGGAGAGGAGCAGAGAAAAGAAGAATATGTGTGGTGTATTCTACCAGTTCGTATCAATCCGATTCTAAAAAGCTTCTCTTAAGTATGTGTATCCCTTCCAAGCACAGGAAGGTCCTAGTGCCCTCCTCTTCCTCATTCTTGTCCCTAATCAAGGCCTTACTCTGTCTTCAGTGAAACATCTACCCCTGCACCCCTCTGCAACCAGAGTTCTATGGTCCTTTCCCTTCCCTGTTATTTCTACAGTTTCTTACCTCAGAAGATACATGGGAAAAGCAGCTCTGTTCCATTTTCGGTAGAGTGGCTCTGGTTTGGGGGTCAGGAACCCATGCATCCTGTAATTTCCCACTAAAATGCCCCAAGTCTCTGGCTTTCTTGCTGAAAAACCTCTACACTTCCTCCCAGTGCCACATTCCTGAGCCACAGGGCTCCAAGAAGACTCTGTCTGCAGCCTTCAATGCTTGGGCATTTTGTGGTCGTCCTTTTCCATGCTTGTGGAGGATACTTCCTCAGCTACTCTGGTTTATAAATAACTAAAGAAATGTTAAGTCCAGGAGCCATTTTCTGTCCAGGTATTACCTTAAAGATTCTCTCAAACTTCTCCAAAGATTTCACCCACAGAAAATTTCCTCTAAGTGCCCTGAAGGAACTTTGTTAGATTGACCTGGGATATTCATTGAATAGTCTCCTAGATCTTGCTGGGTGTCCTTTTAAATTAGAGTTTCTGTAGATGGGAATTGTGTATATGTATATTTTTAAAATGTACAACAGTCTAGTCTTACTCAAGCTAACGTTTGAGAACCTCTGGCCTATTGTATAGCTATTTGGAGTATTTGCCAAAATAGTGCCTGCTTATTACTAAAAGTATTTGAAATATTATGAAATAGCTTTTTTAAAAATTATGTATGTGCTTTAGAACAAAATAAAAATGTTATCTCAAACCAATAATATCAATGATATTCCAATTGAGGATGAGGCTGAAGAAAATTTAAGTGAATGTTTAAAGAAAAATCCTAAGCGAATAAAAATAAAGGGAATTTGAATAGGTGAAGGGATTCTGCTGTTTTGTTGAAATCCCCATTCAGTCACTAATTGAGTCACATGGGACATGGTTCCACATGTCCATTTACTTGTGTGGTACACCCACAGAGGACGTTGTGTACCCATCTGGGTGGAGCTGCCACCTTCCTGTGCTCTTCCTCCCACGAGCAGGAACAGTTTCCTGGCAGGGTCTCCAGGAGCAGTGCTGCTCAGTGTGGGTAAAATTGTGATGCTGTTGCCTTCAATGTCAGCTCCCACTTTCTCCTAATCCCAGTTTCCCTGGTGCAGTATTTTTTCCTCGAATGCCACCTCTCTCCCTGGCTTTATTGCCCTGTCCAGGCCTGTGAATGTAGTGTTCACAATCCTGTTGCTCAACTGGAAAGAATAACAATTTCTATGGATTTCTATACCAGATGTGCTGATTGGTACCAGTCTTTCCAAGATGGAGCTTGCTAATCTGACACACCTAATGATACTGATGTACCAGTTTAGAGGGCAACGCTGTCACAGTTTAATTTCAGGAGGCACAGTGGATGGCAGATACTGTCAATACTCTGCCTATGCCCCTTCCCTCCCTCCCCCCGACCTCTCCATGTGCTCCAGTTGGTTGCCAGCTGCCACTGCCTGCACCCCTATGCCAAAGGTCTCTTTTTCCCAATTGCAGGAAACCTCATGGTGATGCAGAATCTCTCCTTGGTTATTTAATTAATGTGAGAATTTGGGATCAGATTCCAATACAAGTAAAAGGAAAGAGCATCTTTCAGTTTGAAGAAGGACAAAGTTTGGGGCAGAGATAAGTTTTTTGTATGGTCCTAGTCACCTTTAATTGTGGCCCCATATGGTTGTAAATTGAATGTCAGGTATGCTTCTTACCTACCAACAAAGCTGAAATGCCTTGGTTCATCATTTCTTTGGCTTGTTAATCTGCCTAATGCAGTGCCCCCCCCCCCCCCCCCCCCCCCCCCCCCCGCCATGCCATTTTAACTCTCACCAGAATCCCCTGGAGGTATTGTTAAATGACAGATTACTGGGCTATTCACTCCCACAGAGATTCTGATACAGTAGGTCTGGAGTGGAGCTTTAGAATTAGTGTTTCCAGTAGATTCCCAGGTGACGCTAATGCTGGTGGTCCAGGGACCTCACTGAGAACTGCTTGTGTAAGTGTGCTTTTGCTACAATCTCTTGTAATATAGAACCAGGCATTTGCTACTGAGATAAAGCATTAATTGATTTTTCTTTTAAAATTGTGTCTATTGATTTTGATTACGTAACATATTTATGTGGCTCAAAGTTCAGGTCTATAAAGCAATAGATGGATTCTTCCTTAGCATGATGAAATACACTGATTCTCAACACAAAAATCCAGCATTTTGCTTAACAGAGAAGTACTCAAAATGTTTCTATGAAAGGAATTAAACAAAGATTTTCATTACATCTACCATAATTTGTCATTATTCTGGAAGTATTCTAGATATTCTTCTAGAAAGCACAAGAGAATCAAGTGAAAACAAAACAAAACAAAACAAAAAGCAAAAACAACTTTTGTATGATAAGAATGTTTGGAACATGGCTGTGTACAATACTGTATGTGAAAATATCAGTAAGCTTACTTATTGTATATAAGCAATAAACAAGGGGAATATATAATGGAAACAGAAGTCCCATTTGAAAAAGTGTATAATACACTAAAAAGTAAGTATATTTTTAATAGTTTGCAAGATCTACATGATAAAACTTTTCTTAAATTAAATTTATTGGTGTGACAACAGTTAGTAAAATTACATAGGTTTCAAGTGTATAATTCTATAATATATCATCTATATATTACCAGCCAGAGTCAGTTCTCCTTCCATCACCATATTTGACCCTCTTTACCCTCTTTTACCATTCCTCCTCCCCCGCTTATCCTCTGGTGACCACTAAACTGTTATCTGTGTCTATGAGTTTTTGTTTCTTTTTTTGTCTTATTCCTTTGTTGCTTTCACCTTTATATCCCACATATGAGTGAACCCATATGCTTCTCGACTTTTTCTGTCTGACTTATTTCGCTTAGCATAATAATCTCAAGATCCATCCATGTCATCACAAATGGCAGTATTTCATTTTTCTTATGGCAGAGTAGTGTTCCATTATGTATATATACCACATCTTCTTTATCCAGTCATCTATCGAAGGACACATTGGTTTACTAAAAAAAAAAAAAAAAACAAACAAACAAAAAAAGAAAACCTATAAAATATCTTGAGGATACAAAGTCTTGAACCAATGAAAGAAGATACAATGTGCTTGAATAGCAAGGCTCAACTTCATAAAGATGTTCATTTTCTTTAAATAGGAAATAAATTCCATATAAATGTGCTCATATTGAATAAAATACCAACATGAATTTTTGACCTAAAGTTGCTATTTCTAGAGTTCACATGGAAAAATACCATCATCAGATATTCAAACATACTGCAAAGCCATAATAATTTAAACATTTATGGTATTAGATAAAGAATAGACACAGTAGAAAACCCAGAAATAGCCCCCAATGCATACGACTATTTAGTATATTATAAAGTTGACTTTTAGTTCTTGTAAAGGGATGCAATAGATTTCTCCAATATGGAACCGTGCTGGTAATATTACTTTGGGCACGGTTTCAGATTCACCTACAACTAGTGTGAACTCACTATATGCCAGACAACATGCTAGACATTTCCATAGATTTTAACTTGTTTAATCTTCACAAAAATCCTTGAAGCAAGAATTTTTATCTTCATTTAAAAGCTGAAGAAAACAGAGGCCCAGAGAGATTAGGGACCTTGTCTGCAGATAGACAGCAGTGATTGGCACAGCCAGAATGCAAACGCTAGCCTCTGACTCCCTGTCTGGGGCTCTTTCTGTGCATCAAACATCAAATCTTATTAAGCAATATTTTTGACCATTTCCTTTGTCAAATGTGTATTTTCTATTCATTGTTTTTATCTCATTTGACTCCTCACATTTTAGGGTAGTCAACATGAATTTCTAATTAGGAACGTAAATCATGCAATTGCTTTTAAAATAAGATTTGCAACTGTTACAAAAGTTTAGTGGTTACCAGAGGGGAAGGGGGAAGGGGGGTGGTAGCTGAGGATAAAGGGGATCAAATATATGGTGATGGAAAGAGAACTGACTCTGGGTGGTGAACATATAATGTGATATATAGATGATATATTACAGAATTGTACACCTGAAATCTATGTAACTTTACTAACAATTGTCACCCCAAGACACTTTAAGTAAAAAAAAAAAAAAAAAAAAAAAGGATTTGAAACTGTTTTCCTTTACTGGAAGTTGATTTATTTTTCAGCTCAGACCACCAACATAGAGGAGGATTGACAGTGGTCTAAGTTAGTAGCTAAGAGGCTTTGAGGTCTGCCTTGATGGTGTGTTGTCACCAGACTTCAGGCAGGGAGAAAGGTGTCACCAGCTAGGTACATGGCACGGCCTGGTCTGGATAACTCCAGGGGAAGTGGTTGTGTGAGCCTTGGGGCCTCCTATTTGTAGGGCCTCTCCCTCATGCCAAGGAAATGTGGAAGGACAGTGAGGCTCCTCTCCCCCATGAAGACTGGCTTTCCAACCACTCAGGGTGTCTCAGAGGCCCTCCCTCTGCTCCTTTAGTAACCAGTGCAGCACATAGAGGCCAGAAACCTAACATGGCACTTCTACTCCCATGCCTTCAGGGCCTGCCACCACCGTTCTGTCCCATGAGAAGATAATAACAGAACCCTTGCTGTTCGCAATGTTGCTGGGTCACTCACAGCTGACTGGGAGCTCAACTCCTGATTCTGGGGAATGCCAGCATGTTTTTGATAAAACAAGTATGATGTACGTGTTAAGGAAATTCATGATTTATTAGTGATTTATGACTTTTAATGTTTCCTCTTTAAACAGGATGCAACCCTTGTTTCATTTTGTTTTTAATTACCTTAGGGACCTATTTGGTGCCTAATTATCTGTATGACAAGAAATTAAACTAAGCTTCTATTTGTCTGTAGATGCTGTGTAACCTCACTGGCCTCCACCCTCTTTCTTTCTTTTTTTTTTTTTTTTTTAATGATAACATGATTGCAAATCTAGACAAAGTGGATTTGGTGCAGCACTTTCAGACTAGCTATGAAATACTAAACTTTTGACGAACATTAGAAAGAACAGTCCATTATTTGTCAATTGATTGCCAAATATCAATTGACTCATCATGGTTGTAATAGTGGACACTCTACCATCACGGTCAAGTTTAAGGTCTCTCAAGTCTGACTTTTGAGTTTTAAATACTGGTGTTTCTACTTAGTAGCTGTGAAACTGCCCAGAAACTAAATCCTCCAGTGCTTTAGTGTTCTTATCTATAAAAGGGAGATAATAATAACAGAGTGGCTGAGATTTACATGATGTGATAGGTGTAAATACATGTAAAGTACTTCACTGCCAGGTATACAGTAACTGCTCAATAAATAATCATGATTATTATTATGAGAGAACAAAGATTTGCAGATGTGGGTAAACATTTTTATTTACAAACAGCTGTTGTCTATTTAATATGAGATGAACACTGAAAGGAGTTGCATGTTTCTGCTGACATTTAAAAAAAAGTAGAGGCAGAGTTGGCCTTTAGTTTGAAAATAGATATGAACACCTGTAACTCATGGATTGTCATATGCCATGAGCTCTGGTCAGGTTTACCCCTGATTTCTCAGACAGGCACAGAAATACCAATTTAAAGCTCATGGTCATAAAAGATTCTCTTCTCTTCCCTTCTTTTACTTTACACTGTCTAACTCTTGCAGAAGCTCCCAGTAATGAGTTCTACAGGTACTGCGATCCCCCCAAAAATAATTACTAATGGGAGAGAATGAAATAAATGAAAGCTCTCAAATTCCCTTATTTCATTTTCCATAGCAAAGCTGAAAGCATTCTTTACTTAGAGTCATTGCCTCAATTGTCTTCATTATTTGAAATCTCAGAAATAAAATATACTGGTATAACAGGAGAATGTTGAAAAAATCCAAAGTATACTTACAGGCCGGCGTTCGTTTTTCAAAGCTTCCCTTTCTTGTCAGCCTTTGTCAAAGGGATTCACGCTTTTACCAGTACGAAGCGAATTTTAAATTGGTTCACTTTAATCTCTGTAGTTCAGAAGGAACCCTTGTGCCTCCCAGAGCTACGTATTTT
This sequence comes from Rhinolophus sinicus, assembly GCF_057876585.1. NCBI lineage: Eukaryota > Metazoa > Chordata > Mammalia > Chiroptera > Rhinolophidae > Rhinolophus > Rhinolophus sinicus. The sequence goes on from NC_142513.1 coordinate 36,220,363, forward strand.
GCCATGTGTAATATGCACTTTTTTGCCCAAATTTGTGAGGGAAAAATAAGGATGCACATTACACGTGGGTAGTACTAATTCTGTATCTATATAAATGTTTTTAATTCTTTTGTTTATGCTTATGAGTTCAATGAGTTAAAAATGTAACTCTAGAAATCAATAATGATATCCATATGCAAAATAATACCCTGGAGTTTGATATTCGGCTTTGTTGAACATACAACAAACTTGCAACGATGATGAAGATTTCTTGGCCTTCAATGACGCATAAATATCGTAAATTTGTTACTAGTACATAAAATTTATTGTACCTGATGTCTTTTCTGGTGTTTTGTAATTATTTGTTACATAAAATTTCTTCTATCATAATATGTTAAAAAGTAAATGCTAAAATTCTTTTATAATACCAAAACCAAGTACCTAAGTATAAACAAATAAAAATTTGAATTAAAAAATTGAAATGAAAGATTTTTTCCCTGACAGTTTGGGCCAAAAATGTGGGTGGGCATTATACACGGGAGTGCATTATACACAGAAAAATGCTGTAAATCTATAAATCCAAGTGTCATATCTGCAAGGAAGTAATACAGCAGCAGAAAGAGAGATGCACAAGCACACACAAAGCAACTCAGGCCGCGATGATAATTGCACTGTGGCGGTCCCTGGTATCCTAGGAGTAATTACTTTGACATCCTTTATCATTGTGTGTTAGATGTGATATGAAGCAATTATCCAGTTGCTCTTTAGAATATTGGTGCTTGGGCTGTCTATGCACATTATCCTCATCTCATGCTGTGACCCTGCAGGACTTAATTCCGATACCATGAGTCTCATGGCAGATTGATAAGGCGCTCTGGCTTAATCTTCCCTTTCTTAGGATGAGACTCTGGTGTTTACTCGCGTTATTAAGGAGAAGTACTGATAACATGAGGTACTGCCAGTTTCTTTTTTCACCTGCAAAACTTGATTTGTATCTTAAATTCTCTAGTGCCCAGTCCCCTACTGCATATATTGGCACAGCAACATTTACTGCTAATTGTAAACTACCCTCATAACAAAAGCAGACATTATTGTTTTTCCCCGTAATTACTTGCAAGAGTCCCTGTGTTCATAAGAGGCACTTCTCATAACCCCATTTTAATAGTAATCTAAGGAATATGGGACAGGATTTATTAACACCACATGCTTTAGGTCCTTGCTCACTCTGTGGGAGTTAATGCCTGAGGGCATGGAAATTTCACCCTCAAAGAGGTGGTCTATTTTCTTAACTTGAAATTGGCATTGCATCAGGATTTTACTTTCATCTGAATGGCTATTTCTTAGGTCCTTTATACAGATCTCTTTCATTTTTCTGACAGATTTTTTCTTTCTTTCTTTTTTTTTTTTTTTGTAATTTGGAGCATGGATCAGCATGCCCACCTTTTAAATAATCCCTATCATATCACCTTGTTTGTGCCACACACAATAAGAGGCATCTGGCATCTTTGAAAAAGGCTGGAAGAGGCCACTTCCTGATGCTGTCTATGGCTGGCCATCCTTTGTCCCAAGGTATGAAGCCTGCGGTGAGGTATGCAGCCCACAGGAAGAGGAGTGGCCCAACCCAGCCATGCGACAGTTGGGCATTGTGGTGGCACAACGCATACATTTATCTGTGCATGCTCTTCTGTGGTCAGTGTTATCATCCCTGTGAAGAGATTTCAGCAAGGCAGTTAATAATGGTGTCGAGAGCTTGGGCATTTGAAGACAGTCTGCCCTGATCCATACATGTAATGAGACCTCTGCCACATTGCTTCCCCTCTCTGGACCATTATTCATCATTTGAGAAATGAAGAGAACCATAAATTTCTTCTGCAGCTGATATAAGAAGTAAAGGAGTTGTTGGATATGAAGTTCTTTGTATAGAGACTATAAAAAGTTGGATGTCTCAGTAAGTGTCACTTCCCTTTAATTTGTCTATTTGTCTATCTGTTGATATAGAGGGTTGAGTCATGAGGACTCCGGATTCCTTGCCTTGCTGTCATCCTTGGTCTGTGTAAGGGATTTCTAACTTAATTCATTATTTAATTCCCTGTTATCCTATAACCAACTCTTATCCCCCACATTATACCCCCTCCATATGCAAACATTCTGATATGTCGGATGTAATCATGTATTTGGATGTGTTCTTTGAAAATATTTTTGTTTTATTTTGTGAATATAACTTCAATTTACACAAATGTTGTCTGCTAGGTCTTATCCTTTTCTATTTTTTTCTCCTTTGTTACAGCCTGAACATTTGTGTTCCCTCCCAGACAAGTTCATAGGTTGAAACCTAATCCTCGAAGCAGTGGTATTTGGAGGTGAGGCGTTTAGGCAGAGATTAGGTCATGAAGGTGAGATCCTCATGAATGGAATTAATGCCCTTATAAAAGAGGGCCAGAGACCTAACCCATATCGTCTACCATGTGAGGTTTCAGCTACAAGGCACTATGTATGAACCAGGAAGTGTGTTCTTACCAGACACTGAATGTGCTGGTGCCCTTTTCCTGAACTTCCTAGCCAAAAGAAATAAGTTTCTGTTGTTTATAAACCACCCAGTCTATGGTGTTTTGAATAGTAGCCTGAACAGACTGAAACACCAAAACAACTTTCCTTATTTGTTTGTTTGTTTGTTTGTTTGTTTAGCCTGATGTTTTAAAGCCCTACCCATACTGCGGGGTAAAAACTAGCCATTGCTGCTCACTGCTCCATGGAATGCAATGCATGGAATCTGAATTAGTTAGCCATTTCCCTAGTGACAGACAAATAGATTTGTTCCACCTCTCTTCTCCCCTAAACATTTATCTGTGTGTCCATCGAAGAACTGTGTATGAATCTCCGTCATGTATACACAGGGGTGGAATTGCTGGGCTGATTTCCAGAATAGCTGCACCAATGATTTCTCCCATCAATAATGTGTGACGTTTCTATGGCCTGCCTCTCCACATCCCACCAATACTAGGCACAACTCAGTTTTCCGATCACTGAGCATAAATAAATAGTCTATTGCTATTTTAACTTCTGTTTTGTAATTCTAACAAGGTTGAGCATCAAACTTTGATCTATTTTTTGAGTTTTTCCTATGGTATGCTTTATTGAGCATTAACTCCTAATTTTGATGTAATCAAATAAATCAGTTTTTAACATTTTGATTTGTGCTTTTTAGTTTTCGACACACCCTTCCTCACCTGTAGGTCATGGAGATGTTCTCATGCATGTTTCTTCTAAATTTATAGTTTTATTTTCACATTAGTTCTGTAACCATCCAGAATCTACCTCTACAAATGGTATTAGGAAATAGTCTATTTTTTTCTGTATAGATGACAATGTTACTAAATGTGTCCTTGTTTCCCCCATTCTGTTATGATCACCTCTTTTGATTTCTTAAAATTTTCTTTGATTCTTTCAAAACATTACTCCATTTTCTTGTTTTCTGTGTTGTTTAACAAGTCTGATATCAATCTGATTCTTTCTACTGTAGAAAGAATTCTCTCAGCTTGTTTTTTTCTTAAATCTTTTCTCTCTTTATGCTTTCCTTATACAATCTGAGGCAGTTCTTAAATCAGTTTCCCAGATTACTAATTTATTTTTCTGTGAAATTCATTTATTTATACCATCTACTCTGTTCTTAATTTCAATTATTATATTATCCGTAGCTAATATATCCACCTGGTTTGTTTTATGACTTATTGTTCTTGCTTCAGATTACTTATCTTCTCCATATTCCCTTGTATTTATTTATTATGTTTACCTTAAATTTTTGGTCTCTCTTCCCAGTAATTTGGCTTCACATTGTTTATGCTATTCAATGTGTTATCTTTCTTTCCTGGTGGTAGTGCTGCTCTGTTATCTAATCATTTTGGTCTGTCAGATCCTGACGGGGAAGCAGCAATGATTACCTGGCAACATGTAGGAGAAACATTATCTGTGGGGCCTGTACCAGCACTTTCCTCCCGTGGACACAGCAACTCCCTCCCCTACCACATGCACCCAACAAGACACACACAAACCACTTCTCAGCAGCCTTTAGTCTTCCCTAGGTGATTACACTTTTTAAATATTAGTGTCTTAGATCTATGCTTTCCTTTCATCTCTCTAGTTCTTTCAGAGTTGATTTTGAGGGAAGAATCCAAAAGCCTATGTCCATTTGTCATCTTGTCAGGATCTGGAAACACTTTAATTTCTTTGTCTTTTCCCATCTCCATAGCCTCCTCCTTTCCCTGCCTGGTGGTTGGTTCCCTTTTGGAAACTACATGCACATCATATTAACACACTCAGGAGTCATGGACAATTGGAGAGAAAACTCAACACATCTGTGTTCTAAACAAGTGCCACAATGTGTAAGAACCCAAGACATAAACAAATTTCTCCTGTTTGGTTAAACTGTTGTGAGTCAGTATTTATTCTTGGGAGTGAAACAGACAGATTTTGAAAAGTTAAAATTATAGCAAAGTAAAATAAGTCAGTTACAAAAGGACAAATACTGAGTGACTCCACTTATGTGAAATACCTAGAGTAGCCAATTCAAAGAGACAGAAAGTAGAATGGTGGTTGCCAGGGGTTGGATGGAAAGGTAAGTAAGAGTTGTTGTTTAATGGGTACAGAGTTTCAGTTTTGCAAGATTATTAAGTTCTGGAGATCCACTGCACAGCAATATGAATATATTATACTTAACACCACTGAACTATACACTAACAATGGGTAAGATGATAAACTTTGTGTTATGTGTATTTTATCTCAAATTTTTAAAAAATTGATCTTGCAGTTAGTTGAGGAAATAAATTTAAGAAGCCTTATAAAAACTATAGTATTGGAATAAACTTTATAGAAAGTAATTTAGTAATGTATTAAGAGCCTTAAGAATGTCTATACCTTTTTTAGGTGTGTCCTAAGGAAGTATTCAGAAAAAGGGTCAGGGAATTGTTTGTTTCTTCATTGTGGCATTATTTATGATATATAAAAATATATTTAATCTAAAAGTTCAGCCAGAGGAATAGTTAAATGAAGGTTGGTTTGACCACAAGGAGGAAAATGTAGCCATTAAAAACTGGTTTTGAAATATATTTAATGATGTGAGGAATATTGAAGTTGTTATGTGAAAAAAGTAGGACACAACTACCAATTCAGTATGATTCCAATTCTTAAAATATATACATATATATGAATCAACTAAAAATGGAAGGAAATACACTAAAATTTGAAGTGATAATCTATTTGTGGGGGGGTTATCTGTAACGTGTGGGAAAGTGTTCTGTGACCTATAACTTGACACACTAACACAGGCAGTGGTGGTAAGTCATTCAGAATGGAAGACTTAAGTTATGCCGATATAATAACCTATTTTAATAGTAAAGAAAATATTTAGCATGCAATAAGCATTTTTCTCACCTATTTTCTTAGTCGTTCCAACCAAACTGTGAGGTAGATACTGTTATTATTCTAATTTCTTGATGGGGAAAATAAATCCAGAGCAGTCATACAGCTGGAAAGCTGAGGAGCCATGATGCGTGGACTCAGAACTTCCTGGCATTGACCCCTACTATTTAAGCAAATTCTGAAACAATCTGAATGAAGGATACCAACAAAAGCTGGTTATGATTGCCTGATGTTTTTATCATCCTGTTTGGTTGTAGCTGGGCCAGTTCTACAGAGAGCTAGTTGGTGATACCTAGAGCTGGGCTCCTCAATGGCATTGACTGAGCAAAGAGCTCAACAAAAGGGTGGCTGATCAGAACACCTTCTTATGGTTGGTGTCCTAATGCTTTTGTTTTGCAGCCTCTGCTGGGGTCCGTGAACAGTGAAGCAATAAGGTAGATCATTCACCATGTTAGCTAGTTAAAGTCATAGTACTTGGTAGCCTTCTTGATAGACTTGGTAGACTACCATAGTACTTGGTAGTCTTCAGGGCTCCATGGTCATTTCTTAGAAGAATATTGACGCACTGATTAAAATATGCTGGATTTGGTCAACTCTTTCCATAGAAAGACATTTATAACACACACTATTTAGGAAATCCAGAATGCTCTGAGGGCTAATTTAAATTATAAGTGGTCTTGAAAGCCATGACTGGAAATGATTCTCTTAGCCCTTTAGACTCTTGTAGTGATTTGCAGTGTACTTTCAAGGAAGGGATTTTTAAGAGATTTGGTTTATTATATGTGCATCCTATATCGGAAAGAGTCCATGCATTGCACAGGAGAAATTATGATGCCAGAACACTCCAGTTTGTTAGAAATGTCAAGAATATAAAACCTTTCCCAGGTCAAACACCCCTAATCCCTTTGAGAACCCCAACATTGGCTTGAGGTCCTAGACTCAGTGCAGACTCCAAATGTGTATTCTCTTAATGCTAATACACATGTTCCCATAATAATCGGGTGTTAAAATGCGTTTCTTTCTCTCTCACTTTTGACTATGGCATAAGACAATGATACTGTGACATTCCATGAAGCTCACCCTGAATAAAGTTAAAACAGGAAGTCTCTGATCCCTTAAAGAATGCTCAAACCCCTTTCTCTAAAAGGGTTATAGAAAGTTGTTCCTCTTTTTTGGTTTTGTTTTGAGAACAAACATTTTGTAGATGCTGGTATGTAGTAAATCCCATCCCTTGGCATCAAGGAGAAGAGGTGGGGAAGTGTTTGCCTCTCATCTCAGGCCTAGTGAGAAAAGCCCCAATAGGAATAGTCCAAGAACTTCAAAAACATTTTTCACATTTAGGAAAAATATTGACCTGATGTGTGATACTCACCTGAATAATGAAGAAGGTTAGAAATGTTTAGCGTAGCAGCTTGTAGAGTAGAGGAAAAAGGTCAGTGCTCTATCAGAATTAGTTTAGTAGGAGCAAAGGATACAAGAGTAGAACACATGGACCAGAAATTGGAAAAGAACCTATATGGGATTGTCTTGGATTCCGCCCAGTGGGATTTCCCAGAGGCATAAAAATACCTTTGCAGAGAAAATCTGAAGATAATACCAGATTCCTGGGTCAATTGAGGGAGTAAGTGATGAACAAGAGGAAATACATCATCTGTTAAAAAAAGGCTACCACAAGTGAGACGTGTCTAATAATGGTGTAGGGCCATCAGGTTTTTGAAGAATCTGCAAAAATGCTTTAAAAAAATTAGCTTTAAATATCAGCTGGATCCAAGAACAAAAAGCCATCTTTCTTTTCTCTCTGACCTCTGCCTTCTCCACTTTCTTTGATCCAGAAGGCATCAGAAACTAAAGTTAGCAAGAGAAGAGGGGAAGGGGACAGGGAGGGGGCTGCACACATACCAATTCCCTAGCTTCCACCTGTAGAAAGCACCAGCTGGCAAAATGGAGCGGTTCTAACTTCAAATCACATTTGAAGTTTTGATTGTTATATATAGGAATCAACATTGTAGAGTTTAGGAAACAATATTGATCTCTGATTTCTTAAAGTATCTTTAAGACATTTTATTTCCTACGTATGATCAGTAAATTCATGGATTGCACAGAGCTTCTTTAGGGAGCAGGAAGAACATCCTTCTCTAAACAACATTTTTTTCAGGGGAGTTAGGAAACAAAAATTAAGTTGCTGTGTTTCATCCCATGAGCTGTGTTTGTTCAATGTCAAGGGAACACTCTCAGAGGTCTGGCTGACAGCATCCTGCCCAGCACTCCAGCAGACATTTCGGACCTCCTTCCCAGTATTTTAACTTCTCTGGTGTATAGTGATAATAAGATCTGGAAAGTGAGATCCCAGCATTCTAATAGTAGTTATCTGGAGCCTGCATTTTGCCAAGCGGGCTGAGCAGAAGAGTATGGGTTGGGTCATGGAATTAGTATGAAGAATCAACTTAAAGTGGGTGTCCTTCCATTCAGTGCAGGACCAGGCAGAAAGTATTTTCCACACTGACTGCAATGAAGTTAGAGGTTAACATTTCTTTTTATTAGCGTTGCCAGATTGACTCTCTCATCAAATAAATTAAGGACACCCTATATATTTATATCAGCATGGGACAGATGCATACTGAAAACATTATTTGTTGTTTATATGGAATTCATGTTTAACTGGGTATTCTTTATTTTAAGTGGCAACCCCAAGTGAACTCTTTGCTCCTACATGCTAGTCACATTATGTTTCGGTCATAACCCCTTTTAAAAGGACCATACATGGAGTCATGTTATATATCTTGGACTTCATGCAGTGATCCTAGTCTGTAAATCAAAGTTTGGTACACATGGTTTGCTAACTGGTCTGAGAGTATGAAAGAATAGTTTAAATCGTTTAAACTGAAATCATCCTCAAATATTCAGACCTGTGATTGCTTAAGCCCTTCCCCTGATATGCAGCAGTGTTAAAACTGGAAGCACTGTTGTTTAACTTTTCTGCTGCACTGGAAAACTTCTCCAGTAGTGTGGTCTTGGCAAGTCACTTAACCTCTCTGAGTTCTCTGTCTTGACATCCACCAATTGAGAATATTAGAGAATTGTAATGAGAACCAAATAAGCTAACGAAAGAAAATTGACATGTAGCATCATAAAAACCCTTATAAATGCTACTACTACTCTTGGCAGTAGTGTAGGAGCCAGTATGTCTAAATTTTAAAATGTCTCTGTTGGCATTCTCTTTGCACAGAATCGTACATGAAAATTACTTTTTTAAAGTCACATGCATTTCCAGGGGTACTGACACCGTCATGAACTCGGACTGAGCCAGGGCTGTTGGAACCATAAGAGATCCAAGAACTCTGGTTAGACAATTCAGATGCTTTCCCCACTGAAGGCTTTTCCAGAACCCCCTCTAAACCATGAGACCTTTCCAATGGCTCTGTCTCTCTCTTTGGCTGCGAACTCTGGGGTGATGCTCACAAACTGAGAAACAACAAATGAGGAAAAGCTGCAAATCAGACCTCCATGTGAAACCTTTGATGGCATCTCCTTCCCATGATATGAAAGCCGTGCTGGCAGCTAGTGACCATTATTCCTGAAGACTTGGACTTCATGCTCCTAATCCAGGGCAGGCCAGGCCACTGGAGCAAAGGTGGCTTGTTTTCCTAGTTGACCCTCCTGTGTACCAGACACCCAAGTCCATTTTCAGTGGCTTCAGCACTCATCCTACATTTGCCTCTTCCAAGTTACTGATAGTCTGTTTGTACTTCCTTTTTGATTCATTAATATTTGCTGTTGTTTTTGTTGTTCCAGTTACCAAGTCACAAGGAAAGCACATTTGACCTTAATTTTGCATTGCTCATTATCAGTTCTTTTTCAGTCATTTTTCTATGATCTTCATCAAAAAGTTACTTGTAAAACACAGGAAAACAAAAGTCCTTCATGCATTTCTCCCACTCTTCTTCCTGTAGTTCTTTTCAGGCCAGTGACTTCCCAGAGAGCTTTAGGAAGTCTAGGCAAATGACAAAACAGTTGTGTGATGTCCAATATACTGAAAAAAAAAAAAAAAAAGAAAAATGTCTTACAGAAAGACCTTTAGTTAAGAGCCTGGGGAGGAAGGTAAAGGCATTTTTTAAAAAATCAGAAGCTCAGAGGCGACAAATGGTGCTTGATTAGCTCTTGAGATGAATGCCACAGGCTAATGTGAGCAATCAGCAGGTCTGTGGAGAATATGCTGATATCTACAGAAAAAAACACAGTGACAGAGGAGAGCTGAGAGATAAACACAGGAGCTCAAAAATATTATTGCTGGAAAAACCTTGACTTTTTGACCATCTTTTATGGAACACGTAGGAGGAAAATTAAGGGTTCAGTTTTTCTGACTGACTGTTCTCCCCGTAATATATGAACTCATTCAAAGTGTTGTTTCACAACTCCTCTCATTCAGCTCCGTCACACAGCAAACCAGCCAGGCAACCTCACACTAATGAGGATATTTAACCACACAGTGACAGAATCAGTAAGAAGCATACACTGATAACTTTTAAAAAGTTTGAATTGGGGATTGGATACATGCAGGTAACTCAATTCAGGATCATATTTGTTACGTTCTGTAGAACACTCTAAATAACACCTTCAATCTGACGGAGTTTCTAGTTGCCAGTCCCCAATCATTGGGAAAGAAGCTGGTCACTGGACTGCTCAAGACATTCAGCAGTCATCTTTTCACACTTCTCAGGAGCTCTTCTGTGTGGGATTCCTGTACAGCTTGTGTTTCTGTCTTTTTCTTCTGCAGAAAACCCAAGCAGTTTAAAACATTGCCATCTAAATTTGTGAATCCATCCCCCGATTCCAAATGGCATAGGCTCTGTCAATAAACTGCAGTTGAGATGATCAAAATAAGTAAATTTAAGTTCATATCTGTATGCAAATCTATATTAACACACTTTGTTCTTATGGAAATGGTATTTAAATATGACTGAGTAGTTGTCTCTTGGATTTTAACACTATCCTATCCCTGGGGGAGGGTTCTTCAAGGCCAGGTATCCAGTGATAAGTGATCACTTTACTATTGACTTCAATTGACTCTGAGGTCTCCAGAGAGCAATAACAAAGCAACACATTTTCTGACCCTTAAACAGGTCATCGATTCTTTTTTATTAAAGTAAAGCATGGTGGACTACATATATTTGCCCACAGATGAATCTGGACAGTTTGGGTTCTTCGATTATGACTGAATCACTGAAAATAATTCAGTAGGCACAGGGATGCACCGTCCAGATCCTCCACTTAAGAATGTAGAGCCACTCTTCCTCAGTGTGGGGAGTGTTGTAAGGCAGAGAGCTGCCTGTAACAGCCCCTACTGGCACTACCTCAAATGGAGAGTCCAAGGTCATGCTCCCATTCTAGTTAGGCCACATCCTATGACTGACAATGAGGGGGAACAAAGCCGTGGCCCCTATGCTCCAACTCAAACTTCTGAACAGTCATGTTCCTTTCAGATTCCCCTGTTTGTCTGTAGCATCCTTTGAGATTGTGTGACAGCTGGACTTCAATCCTCTGCCCAATTTTACTTCCCTCCCTTCCCTTCTACAGGTTTCGGTCCCAAGAGCACTTCCTCATTGTCTTCAGGCATGCACATCTTCATTTAAGAGTCAGCTTCATGGGGACCCAAATTGTGACAGTTAATTTCATTTTGCTTTAGACGGTTGGGTTTACACATAAAGACCTAGTGAGATTTCCTTCTTAACCCAGGAAATTCACAGAACATACTGAATGATACTCTTCCCCTCCAAATTATCATGTAACTTTTTCATAGTTTCATCTAGAAAACAGAAGCCTCTTAAGGAGAGATTAGCGGAGACTGAGTATGATAAGAGAAAAGGGGTCTGGAATAAAAATGCTTGGGCAATGAGGGCAGAGGGCAGAACGGTAGGAAAGAAGATATACAAATAAGATATTTGCGATATTTGCTTCAACTACTTAGTTATTATTGGGAATTCTGCCGTTTTACTTTTTATAAAAGAATGAACACTCTATTAATGGCCAATCTATGAAAGTTCTTATAGGTTTTGTTTTGTTTTGTTTTAATATATCCTAGAAAAGTATGCCAATGCCATTTTCTTTAAAAAAAATCTATTCTTTCTTAATTGTGTTTCAATCTAAAAATTACACTGGTGTGTGTGTGTGGATGCATGAGGAGAAAGGCTTTATTTATGTTGTTTCTTTCAGAGCCTATAGCTACTTCTAATTGGAACTCAATAGCAATATGACTAAATCAAATAACTGTGAACATTATATGTAGAGATTTCTTGTTTACACTGAAACCCTCATTGATTTTCTTTGATTCATATCCAAAATACCAAATTAAGATCTAGGGGGAAAAAATCAACAAAGCCATCCCTGTATAATTGCAACCTGAGCAGATGGAAGAGAAAGGAATAAGACTTGACCAGTAAAGGTGGTTAAATACTTCATGAGAGATGCAGGAGTCCTGAAGTTTTTCCAGCCTTTACCATTTGTGAATACCAGTTTATCCAGTATTGTAAGATAAATCAATAAACTAGTTGGCATAAAAGGAAACTAGAAGAGAATTTCACCAAGTTTCCCTCTCAACTGAGAGCATCACTGCAGCAGTAAACATAATGCATTAATAGATGTTCACCCTGCAGACCCTTTAGAGGACACTGAAGAAAGTTTGGCCTTGAATGTTGTCCTGAAAACAGTGTTGTTAAATATTTTTAAAAGTTCATTCAATGACACATGTTCTTGGAATTGTACTTTGGAATAACTCACCACTACCTGAAAATCTGTTTTCATCCCCTGTTCCTTTTTATTCCCCATCCTGGGGTGTAACTCTTAACTCCAGTAGAGTTCAGAAGTACACAACAGCTTTGTGTGATGTCTTGCTTATCATAGGCTAGCTTTTCTGCATCCCACTGCTTCTACCAAATTGGCAAGATGTGGCTGGTCAGATCTACTGTGGGAATATACTTACCACATGGGATTCTACTTAGGTATGAGAATGGAAAGGAAATGGCCCAAACCAGAATGTTGCCATAATTTTGGAGGCCACAATCTCAGTACACAGGGGTAAGGATTGATCAAAATGGGCATATTTGGTTCCCTTCCTTCCTTTCTCCTTTTTCTTCCTCCTTCTTTTTCTTCCATCTTTCTGGGACTAGCACCTGAACAGCTTTATTTGTACAAAGCACCACAGGCAGTTCTGTAGCATGCCCAGATTTGCAAAGTACAGATTCCCCAGCCTGAGGGAAAATGCCAATGGACAAGAGAACCAAATGGGACAAGCCTAGTTGTGAGCTCAACCACCAGTTGTCACCCATCTCTACCAAGTTATACCACAGAATTTGTGTGCCACCTCTGAGCCATTGTCAACATTCCTAGAATGTCTCAGTGTTCTGAGGGAGGCAGATATATGCACTGAGATGTGAGAGTATTGTTGCTCAAACATAATTTTTTTCATCTTAGTTCCTCTGGGGTTTTACCAGAGTTATAGAAGTCTTTACTTCCCTGTGACAGAGCAAAATCTTTACCTTAGGGAAGTTGATAACTAATTAAAACTGGTTAGCTTACATTTGCATATTTCTGTTGTAAATCTCAAAAAATTAGGATGAAATAATTTCACGACACATTTTACTTCTTGCACTTTAGCAGTTTATGTTAATTTTAAGTGACCATTTTGGAAATATAACTATAAACAGGTGTGGATGAAGTTTTACTGGCAAAAGGCATTTGTTTTATTCCCAGATATTCCTGTAAGTGTTTTTTTTCCCTTAGAAACTAAAAAACAAATGTTGAATGATTTCTCCCTCACACTAGTATGTCTTTTCAGACCCTTATCAATTTCCGACCCTTAAATCTTTCCACTTTCTTCTTTTCTTATCTACCTACAAGCGACATACATGTAGTACATGACCTGTGCTCTTCTGTTTCCTTCCTTTTAGGAGAAAATGTGCCTGGTAGAAAGTTATGAGTCCTTCCCTCTTTGAACATTCTTGACTCTGCTGTCTTGGGGCATCACTCTTTGTAATATAGATTTTTTTCATGTTTTCCCACAGTGGCCAGAGAAAGATGCAAAATGAAAAGAGTATTGATTCTCTTTCTTCTGTGGGGGCATAGATTATTTCAGATTACTTCAGTTAGAAAAACAGGGTGTGTGTGTGTGTGTGTGTGTGTGTGTGTGTGTTTGTGTGTGTGTGTGTGTTTCTAAACCCTGATGTTTCCTTAGGAGTAAATCAACATCAAATAGACCCAGAAAGCAAAATCAAACAGAATAAATATAATACAATGAAATACTAATTATTTGCTAACTAATGACAAGAACACTATATTATAATATCTCACAAAAAATTTATACATTTGTAAATACCAATTTAGAAAAATATGGTGATAATTTGGTTTTAATTTAAAAGCAATTGTTCTACTGACTTTTATACATTAGAAATAGATGTATTTTAGTCCTTATCTAATTACATACATTTTGTTGTCCAGAGTTTCCTGAAATACACCTCCCATGATATCCTCTAAAAATATTTCCCAGTTCTTAGACCATGTCAGACCTTCTTGATGTTATTCAAGGGATCTTGTTTTCCTATTCCTTAATCACAAGCAAATTATAGTGCTTGCTGGTATCTCTTTTTGGATTCTCCACTGACATGTCAATTTAGCAGGTCCGCAAATGAACTGATTATCTCCCTTAATTTTGCATTCTAAATATTTATCATCTTGTCTCCTCTCCCCACCTCTAATTTGAAAGTCTTCGTTTAGATTCTTACAATCTCTTATTTGTTATATTACAATTGCTTCTTAATTGGACTCTCTAGCTTTGTACTCCCAAGATCTATCCTTCAATGATGTGAGCCATATGGAAATGCAAACCCACAATGACACTTTTTCACTGAAAAGTCTTCAGTGTCTCCCCATTGACTCTTTAGCAGAGCATGTGAGGATCAGGATGACCTCATTTTTTATTTCTTCTCTAGGCTAATCCTTGACTGAGACTCTGCATTTCTTATTTCTCACACACTTTCAGGTCTTTTCTTATCTCCATTCCTATGCTGATTCTGCCTCCACCTGGGATGTTCTTTTTCTTTCCCCTTCAATTGGTTAGTGGTCATCCATCTTTCAGAGCTCAATACAGGTTTCAGCCTTCCTGTGATCCTTGGCTTCCTCCTCCTCTGACCTCCCAATGCATCCTACATATTTCACTATGTGGTGTTTGCCACATTAAATTCATATATGTTTTGGGTCCCACTCCACTAGGTTTTGGACTCCTTGAGAGCAGAGCCATGACTACTTCATCCCAGCACCGCCTGGATCAAGTCATAAGTATATGCTCAATTAAAACTTCTTGAATGCATAAGCCAGAAGGAACCTTATTGATTAACTAGTAGAATGACTTTATTTTAAAAATTGGAAACTGAGGCATAGGAAATTAAAGGAACATGCCAGAGGCTAAATGTTAATTTTTCAGTTGAGCTGAAACTAAGTCTCATATATTGCTGTTGCCTTCAGACACATTTTGAGTTGTGTAATTTGGAATACCCATGAGAAAAATTGGTATAATGTGATGATATTAATTTTCCCTAATTACAGAAATTTGGGGAAACCACAGTGATATTCTCATTTCTTTTTTGTTTACAGTGACCCAAAAGCTTGATATTTTCAAGCCATTGGCCATTTCCTTCTGCATCTATCTGCTCTTGATTAGACTCTACTACAGCTTGTTTTGTAATGTTATAAATCTCATACATTATATCTACTGAAATATTTCTATAAGTCAACCTAATTATAATTCTACATGTTACATTAATTAGCATAGTATTATAAATGTGTTTGCTAATTAAAATCAATACTCAGAGAATGAATCAAAGAAAAATGAGAAGAATGGGAAAATAATTATGTAATATGGTATTTTGGTGTGACCTGGTCATGGCTTGGCCCATCTTAACACAGCCACATAGTTTTTTCAGCACAAGTTGATAAGAGAGGAAGAAAACTGGAAATTTTCTTCCTCACATACTTGTTACTGGGTGTGATGTTCTTTGACCTTGTAGATGTACAGTATATATAAATTTGTATCTTGGTTCTATTGTATGTGCATAATTGTCCATAATTAAACTTGTCACAGTCTCAGTTCCCTCTTATGATATTTTTTTATTTCTTCTCCCTCATTTATCCTGTGACTAATTAGAACATTCTTCAACTGTGTACTCTCTCCCTGCCAACTCCATTGGAAGAGGGTATTTTCTTGCACATAAATCTTGTGCTTGGCCCTGAGACATAATCTGGTCAATGGAATGTTAGCAGATGTAATGCAAACAAAAACTTGAAATGGCTTGACACTTGAGCCCTGTCATTGCCATAGAAAGACATATTTCTGGGTAGCTGTTATCTCTGTCACTGTTACTCCGAGAAGAAGCACATGTGGAAAAAACCTGAGACCAACTTGCCTTAAAGATCCAAGCCTAGCTGGACCCAAGCTTGAAGCAGAGTTTCTCAGACAAGCCCAACGCAGATGAACCAACCACAAGGTGACCTACAGGGACAAGAATAAATGATTGTTATTTTTTAAGACACTGACTTTGGGGGTGGTTTGTTTTATAGAAATAGCTAACTGATACAACTCCTCCTCCATAGGCTACCAAATTTAAAACTCTTCATTAAGCCTTTTGCATAATTGACCCAGATACTCTGTTCATGGTCCTCACTTCCTTCCCTTTCTCTATTGTCCTAGGCTTTTGGAAATTCCATTTGATTCTAGATGCCTTTGCTTGTGTTCATTTAAGTTGTTTTTCTTCAATTCTTGTTACTCCCCTTTCCCTTTTACTTGACTTGCTACTGCCTCCGGGAATGTTTTCATGTTTTTATTTCATTTTTGCATTTTTCTTCTACTGCTCCCTAAAAGTTCTTTGCCTTCTTGCTTCTTTCCCCTTCTATGCCTGTTGTTGCCCATCTGCACTCCTATTTTTTTGTTTCTCCCTATACCCAGTCCTTGTAGGATGATGGCCCAGCTCCGTCCTCCTCTTCTTTCACCTGCTCTATTCCTCCAGAAGCAGAAAGGCAGATTAGCAAATGATCTGAAATCTTCCCTTGATAATTCCACTTGGCTTTTTGGCTCCAGTTGTCCACCCATCCCCAGCTGCTCAGATGGAACTCATCAATTACAGTCCCTCTAGCCTGCTTTGTCTTGGAACAGCAGGAAGGGAATAAGGAGAGGAGGTAGGGTATGCCAGGTGAGGGAAGGAAGAACCATGGGGAGCTTGTTAATGGTATTTTTGTTTTCTGAAATGAGATTTGGAGATAACAAGGCATAAGGTGTATCCATTGTATCAGAACTAAGAAACAATTTGTCATGCCAAATTTTGAAAATGTGTATGATTTTTCTCCATTAGATCACAGTAATACTGAAGATATATTTGATGAAACTGGAACACATTATCAGCCTAAGATGCCCAGAGGCTGTTCAATACAGCCATCCATATGCTTCTCTGTGTTCATTTGGAATACAGAGAATTCAGTATCCAAAACTGTCCCTAGGAATTCACATAGAATCCTGCCTGTTGAGTGGAAAGGGAGATGGCTGATTTGTGTGCCACCACTGGCAAACTTTTGGTGATGCCCTAGGACTGTGTCATGTTGGAATGGAAGGGAATGATGGCGGGGAGGTGAGCAGAGATACTTGCAGCTCCCAACTGCTACCATGTTTCCCCCAAAATAAGACCTAGCCAGACCATCAGTTCTAACGCATCTTTTGGAGCAAAAATTAATATTTTATAAGACAGGGTCTAATAATATAATTAATATAATATAATATAATATAATATAATATAATATAATATAATATAATATAGTGTAGTATAGTATAATACTATACAATATAATATACTACCAGGTCTCATATTAATTTGTGCTCCAAAAGACGCATTAGAGCTGATGGTCTGGCTAGGTCTTATTTTCGGGGAAACATGGTATACACATTTTTCATTGGCTTAATTGCACAGCTTTATGGAATGCTTGATTTCTAAACCGTTTCTTAAAGGATCAGCAGAGGCTAGATTTTGCAGTATAAATTACATAATTGCAGTCACACAAATGGATATAGTGGGTGCTCATTTCCTTATCGACCCTGCCAGGAGATTCAGATTGGCCACTAGAGACTCAGTCCACAGCTGGAAAGTCCTAAAAGGTGCTATTACTTTCTCCTATAGCATTGTAATCTGTGTAATCTTTTACAAATTCCCCCAGGTAATGAATTTCATGGAATAGTGCCATGTGGAATATTTCTACTTCTTTCTCCCCTTTTCTAGCACTCCTGGCAGTATCTGAAACACAGGACAAATACTCTTATTACAAAATTAACTTAAGAGTTTTATTTAAGATAAACTACTCCCCAGCTCATAACTCAAATATTTCATGGGCTGATTAAACATTACTTTCCCAGGCAAACTAAGTATATCATGCCCATCCACTTCTCCCACAGTTATTGCCACTTTATTCCTTCCCTTAAGTGTTCACTTCCTTAGTTTCCTAGGGCTGCAATAACAAATCACCATACATTGTGAGGCTTAAAACAACGGCAAAGTTTTCTCTTACAGTTCTAGAGGCAAAAAGTCCAAGACCAAGGTGTCTGCAGGGTTAATTTCTTCTGGAGGCTCTGAGGGAGAAACCATTCCACACTTTTCCTAGTTTCTGATGGCTGCTGGCAATCCTTGGTGTCCTAGGCTTGTGACTGCATAACTCCAAACTCTGCCTTTTCTTCAAATGGCCTTCTCTGCCTGTTTTTTCTCCTTTGTCTTACAAAGACATTTCTCATTGAATTTAAGGCCAACCCAGGTAACCCATTTGGTCTCATCTGAAGATCCTTAACTTAGTGCTATCTGAAAAGAATACATTTTTCAAATATGGTCACATTCACACAGTCCATATGGGCATATATTTGGGGGTGGAAGAAGGGACAATTCAACGCACTGCAGGTGCCTTGTGAGTAGACAGCTTTGTCTTCAGTTCTCAGTGTTTCTCTGAATTTACCACATGCTTTGGTTTGGACATGACCAGAGATACCTCCTCAGCTGCACTGCAGCCCATTCTCATCCCTTAGACATAACTTAGCAATGGAATGTCACTGAACCAGCGAAAATGGTTGCTTTCCTTACCTGGCCTTGGCCTCATGTAGGAGGTAAAACAGACGCAGGACACTCTGCAATTTCAGAGCAATTCAGATAATTGAGATGTTCACTGACTCCTCTCTCTCTCTCTCTCTCTCTCTCTCTCTCTCTCTCTCTCTCTCTCTCTCTCTCTCTCTCTCTCTCTCTCTCTCTCTCTCTGTCTTTTAGCCAAAACATTGCTTTTCATTCTCAGCAAGCAATGGCCATTCTGGTACCTGGGTTTCCTAATACCCACGGGGAGTGGTCCCTGTATTTTGTAGTCCTAATAGACTCCTATCAATCTATACACTGAAGAGCACATTGGCCATTTGTTGATAGCCCACTCTGTGCCACACACTGCACTTGTAAACTACATCTTATTTAGTCCTTATAACAAACCTTTAAGGTAGGTATCAGTGTCCTGTTTTATAGATGAGATGTCTGAGTCTCAAAGAAATTACAAAATAAAAAGATGTCCAAAGGCAATATAGCTAGTCAGTGGTAGAGTCAGGACTGGAATCCTGCCCTCTGATTCTGTTGTCCAGGCGTTTTCCATTGGCACACTGCCTCTTCCATGCAATGTTATGTAGTTACTTGCTAGCTTGGCATATATGCTCTAATCACTTTTTATATCTATGATTTCCTCAGCAAGATTATAAATAGGCATCCTGAGCCCTTGCTAGGCACCTACTGGGTGCCTTGACTGTTCTGTTACTCTGAGTTGATACACATGAAAGACGACACAGTTATCTTGGTAGGGCGGTCACTGGTCACAACCCTAGGTATTAACATGCCAGCCAGCATCCCTCTGTGCTTTCTCATGATTAATTCCATTTGACTCCAATTACTCCTTCATGCTGTGAACCCCCTGCCCCTTCAGCACTTACACACTAAGGTTGTGCTATATTCATTTGTTCTTGTTGAAATATTGCTTTGTAATTGTTTTTAAATAATTTCATTCTGCATCTCTTGTAGACAGAGTGCTAAATCTGGCAGTTTAGGCAGTTGCCAGACAATGTTTCTAAGGCCACAAGCAATTCCTAGTGTCAAGCACACTGTGGGGATTATGCGTTCTCCCTCAACATGCATTGTGTCATGTGTGTTTCTGTGTAGTGGGCACTCTCAAACACAGAACATGGCTGTTTTTCTTTTATGTATTCCCGAGGCTGTCTATTTGTGCCTCTTTGGGACTCATCATCTAACACTGCCTTGTCCCCGCCACCCCCACCCCCCCAACACACCAGTGGCCACACAATGAGCAAACTTCATGGTAACTGACTGGCTGAATAGATTTCGCTACAGTTTTTGAGAAAGAAGTGAATGTTTGTAAGATTCAGGCCACAGCACATTATGGGTCTATTTTCTACTTTAGTAAATAGAACCTGTTGCTTTAATTCCAAGAAGAGTCTGTCTTATTCCAAATTCTAGAGTATAGCAAACAGCTATAGCAAGACTCTGCCATGCTGGCTTAGGATTCTTGTCTCTTGGCTGTTGCCCAAATTTGAACATTATCTTGTTCCCAAGATTTTACTTCTGGCCTGGTTAGAAAATGCTCTAATCTCATTGTCTGCCTCTATTGTGTCGACTCTCCTTGGAGATAATTGTCCCTGATGCTGTTCCACCCCCTCACTTTTGACTAACTTTGCATAATGCACATACATTATCTCCATCTTCTCCCATTAAGTCCTGCAAAATCATGGGTGATTGATTAAGCCCCAGATTCTACTAGAAATATCTTCTGCAATGAAGCTCTTTTAGAAGTAACATTTAGAAGAAAAATCATGTATTCTTAAGACATGTAGCAAAATAAATGAGACTGCAGACTTCCACATTCTACAGAAAAAAAATGCTCTGCTGCGGCAGTTTTAGCTATTCATCAGGGGCAGTGAAATTATAGTCACGGAAGTTCTAATATTACAGAAGAAAATGAATAGAAATGATGGGTCTGTTGTTTTCTTGTAGTCATTTTTAAATTGTTCCTTACAATGTGCCTCTAGACAAAAAGGAGTGAATGCAAAAAAAAGAAGAAAATTTTAGAAATTTCTCTTAAACAGCCCATGTTTCTTTCTATAGAAAATAGGACTGCTTCCTTTAAAGAGTGTCCAATACATTCACTGATCACCTACTAATAAAATAGGACAGACAGGCTGACAGGCTGCCTGAGACGAAGCCTCACACTGGCACCAAGATGTAAGTCCAGTATGTTCTCCTGTACACATCTAGGCAAAGCGTGATTTCAAATTCTAGTCTGAGTACAATAGCCAAAAACTTGTCATTTAATAAGTGGATGAAGAAATCATGTGTAAATCCACCTGCATCTCTAGAACGCTATCAAGTGAAAATGAATATTTTATGGGAATTAAGCTACACTTGCGTTATTAGTGTGACAGTGCCCTGGCCAGTTGTCTATACTAAAATGACACACTGACCCTGTTGAAGTCTCTGTGTTGGTAGGCAGTCAGAAATTAATGGCTTTAAAGTTTTGCATCTGCTCAGATCTTTTTAGATTTGTTCAAAATTACCACAGCTTTGTCTACTTATTATGACAGTGTGTTCTCTCCTGATTTAGGTTTCAGATTGGCATGCTGGTATTACAGCGTTATATTTGGTTTTGCCTATATAATACTAAAGAAATTCCCTTACTTTAAACTTTACCTGGTACCTGTCCCTCCTGCCTAAAAAAAGGTAGATAGCTAAGGAGATGTAGTACAATGCTGAGAAATCAAACCTCCTTTTTTTCTCTCGTTATATACTCTAAAATAGCTTGAATTTAAATAAGAAGGTGTTTTTTTTTTCCTTATTTGTATATGGTGTTTTTCCTTTGTATCAACCATCATGTTTAGAGCTTTAGTATATTATCTCATTTAAGCCTCACAATGAAAGCTATTTACAATGACCCAACTCTACTGATGAGAAGATGGAGGCTTCCGAAAGTTAATCTGGCATAAAATCATGTAGCTGGGAATCAAATCCAGTTCTTTTTGACTTTAAAGCTTTTGATTTCACCCACTATGGAGCTGTCTCCACACAGTGGAGATTGCCTCTTAGGAACAGTGTTGATAGGGACATAAAAGAGTGGAAAGTCTGACCATTTTTCCTTAAAATGAATAAGGCTAGCTGAATACAGAAACAGACCAACTCGTAGTCCAAATGGTATTGTTCTGTGCATGGATTTCTGGCCTGATGCAGTAATGACTGTGTACAGCTCGTTACTGTTTGTGATGGCACCTTACACCAGCAGGTGAATGAGGGATGGGAAGAAGGAGCAACCCTCATTCTAGTGCACCCAGGATTGCAGAGATAAGCCAGGCTCCAAGACACAAGTTCCTGCTTCCAGTTGACCACAGGACAGTCCAGCTCACTCCTACTGTGTGACCTTGAGAAAGTCACTTTAATTATTCCCAGATTCTGTTAGATGCAAACTAAATAAAATGAATGTAAAGCACCTAACCTAATGTAACAAACAAATACAAAGCATTCAAAAAATAGCAGATTTCAAATACTCTGTTCGTGTTTTCCATTATTTGTTTATTCTTTTATCCCTATGGGTGAAAATATGTATTATTCTTTCTCTGATAATTTTCTCCCATAACCAGTTCCCCCCATAACGCTGTAGCTCACTGCATTTCCTATTTTTTTTCCCACATTTGAAAAACTCTAGAATTGCTATTCATTTTATAATTGGAGTAAAGGGAAACATGCCAGCTGCCCAGATGGCATCACCTGTGAATGTGCACACTGGGCCATGTGTTCCAGGTATCTGATCCTCTGGTTGTCAACACAGGTGAGCTATTTGCATTGGCAACACCATATATAATTGGATTTTAACATGAATTGCGATCACAACTACCACTGAATATATCTTATACAACACTGAAACAAAAAAGTATTGTGCATATACAAAGTGGTTTGCAGGTAGGTGCCTGGCAATGCAAGTAAAGACAGTAGAAATGGCCACATTGTTAGAATAGATAAAAGAATTGCAAAGCTGGAAGAGATAGATGTATCTTAAAGAACAAACCAGCACTCAGGGTCTCTGCATGCTAATAAGATGAAGCATGATGGGTGTTAACATTTTATTAAGTTTCTAAGATCTTTGCCAAACTGATCTACCGATGACTTAATGCAAGAGGAAAAAAATGTACATTTTTAAAACTCTTGCCAGATAATTCTTACTTCTGGATTTAAAAATAAACTGGTGTACCCTTTTATTTTTAGCACATTCCCTATTTCTCTAGGTAACTTTGTCTCTTTGCATTGATGAGATTGTTCTGATCCCGTGTGTGTGCAGGGTATGGGAAGTATCCCCGAAACATGCCTTTGCTACTCCCTTCTTTTGCTGCCTACCTTTCTTCATTTCAAAAGGCAGCCAAAATGGAAGCCACAGTTTTCCAAGGAGACAGCAGTCCCCAAGCTGTATCAGGTCTTCTCAAAAGGCAGGAGCTCTTGTACCATCAGTATATTTAAATGGAGGCCAGGATAGAGCAGCTTTTTTTTTTTTTTTTTTTTTTTTCCAACCTGAGTGAATTCCCCACCTCTTCCTGTGAAGAGAGGCAGAAACTCTGGCACACTGTGGACCCAATATATGAAAGAAAAATTTAGAGAGATGATAGAGTTAAGTAAAGGCAAAAATCATTTTCAAGTTTCTAAGGAGCCAAGTCAGTGAGGTGGGAACTCCTATTGTTTCAGGAAAAGTCTGGAGTGGTCACAAGCTGAATGGGGTACAGCCAACTCACCAAGGTCCTCTTTTTTTTTTTTTTTAATTTTGTTTTATTAAATTTATTGGGGTGACAATTGTTAGTAAAATTACATAGATTTCAGGTATACAATTCTGTATTACATCATCTATAAATCCCATTGTGTGTTCATCACCCAGAGTCAGTTCTCCTTCCATCACCATATATTCGATCCCCCTTACCCTCACCAAGGTCCTCTTGATGCTTCAGAGTTAGATGGAGGATACCGTTAGCAGAGGGGAGGGATGGACTCCAGCAGGAAGGCACCAATGATGATTTCCAGATGGTACCCAAAGTTCATCTGTGAGAGGGTCAGCACTCGATGCAACCAGCACGAAAAACAAACAAACAAACAAGCAAGCAAACAAACAAACAAAAATAGACCAGTGAAAGTATCAGCAGAAGAGGAAAGCAAGGGAGTGATCCCAGACTAGCCACCATACCCACCATCATTCAGGGCTTGCATGCAACTGAGGAAACAGGCCATTTCCCATTTCTACTTGGAGACACTAATGTTCATAAACAGAAACTCTGTCCTTCCCTGCCACTGCCAGGTGACACATGCATAAGTCTCTGGGAAATTAGAAATGGAACCCAGAGAAAAAGGCAAGGAAATGCCTGTGAGAAGCACAAGGAAGCCCTATGTGGAAATTTTGAACTGCAATAGAGAAGTATAATAATATCTGAATTTAATTGAAACTTTCCCAAGAGACTTTGTTTTAAACTAGAAATGACCAAAAAATTTAGTTGCTAAAATGGAATAAAATAAGCATCAGCTCTAGGCAGACCATGGGCCAAAGATCAAAGCTGGTATCAATCTCTTTGAGATAGACCTCTGGTGGCTGTAGTTCATTTCCCACTGGGTCAGCTCCCTGTTTTTTATGACAAAGTAGGAATCAAAGAAGTCTCTTTTCATATGGACTGAAATCTACTTTTGGACTTCTGTCTGGAGGCTCATTACTATTAACCAGTAAGCCCATTCTTCGCCTTCAGCAAACCCCTTGCTCTGACAACCTCGCCAGGATGTGACTGCACTGGCTGCCTTCTACACCCCCACATTCTGGTTTAATTTGTTCTTGACCCTGTGAATTCCCTGGCTCTAACTTTAAATCCTTAATTTCATATCTTCTCTTGCCTATCTACGCAATCTTCTCTACTGTCCCTGAAGCTTGTAAAATTTGTCTTCCTTCTCTACTGGAAGCCATAGGCCCACATGGGTTTTCTGGGCTATGTCACCAAAGATCCTGAAATTCTTTGCCTCCTATCGTTTGCAGTGGTTCCGTTTGATGGAGCTGTTCACATTACACATGCCTACCCGAGCGGTGTACCCATATGGGTTTCAGTTTTCTAAACCTGCTTCCTCCTGACTGCTAATGCTGTCCCTTCTGTTCAGGCAGGGCATCTCAGGTCTCCAGTGCAAACTGTTCGTATCTGTGTCCCTAGCTGTGCTAGAATGGTGACTTTTTCAGGGATATTTCTAACTCTGAGGCTAATGTTCTATTCATCACTTCCAAGATTATGTTCCTGTTTTTCAGGATAATTCCTCTTAGGCTGTTTTTCATTTCAGGTTATCAGACTTTGTGGTTCTTTTCTCGTCATTTTTCTGCTAATGTTTGTTTTATCTATTGTTTTCTACTAGCGTATGTTGAGGACCAGTTGTGCTGATATGGTTGTGAGAGAAGCAGAGCTCAAACATAGTTGGTTAGATCAGGGACAGAACAGACGTGATTAGTTAGATAAGACAGAAGAATGAAAACTATTAGATTTGATTCAGAGGTTGGAAAGTGCAATTGAATTTTTCTCAGGATAACCAAGGAGTGATTTATTAAAATTATCTTAGGCAAATAAGGTTTATGAACTAGATCCCACCACACCTTCCCTCAAAGCTGACCCTGCAATGGCTGATAGATGAAAAGACTATCATCATTGTATTTTCAAAACAAAAGTAGCAATTCAATTGAACTGATAAATATGAATGTACTTATGGGGACAAATGAACAGTTTTCAGACTGTTTAGGAAATGCGAGGTATAGGGAGGCCATATATTTGTGGCAGGAGAATTCATCTTGTTCATCGTCCATGCGCTGCACAAATAGGGACTGTGGACTGTGTGCCAGGCACTGTGACAGGCACTGGGATTACAGAGGTAGGAGACGTGATGTTTGTCTCCTATGAAGGAAGAGAATAGCTCATTCATTGTAGGACGTTTAGTGCAATGAAGGACACCTGTGCTGGTTGTGTTTGGTAATGAGGCAGTTCAAGAAGGCTTCCTAGAAGTGGTGATACCTGAACTGAATATTGAAGGGAAGAGACAGGGTTTCCGAAACAAACAACAAATGATGCAGTCATGAAAAGCAAGTAACATCTATTGTCCATAAGGACATGGGAGAGAGAGTGAGTAAAAAGCGTAACAGGAAAGATAAGCAGGACCAGATAGGTTTTTCTTTTTGTTTTTGTATATTAACAAATTAAGATTGTATCTCTGATGTCCCTAGAGAGACATCAATAATCTTAAACAGAGAGATGGCCTGAACAAATTTTCACTCTAGAGTTTTGAGGCAGAGGTAGGGAGTCTAGTAGGAGACTGATTGGCAAATTAGACAGGGACTTTTGGTGGGCTGATTTAAAGCAATAGTTCTGGGAAGGAAGGGATATTAAAAAGATACGGTGAGTGCATGGAGATAGGTCATAAGGAATAGCAGAGGGCTTAGGAAAAGGCTTTGTTTCTTGGCTCGGTAAGCGAGGTGTGTTGAATACAATCTACTGAGTTAGGAAGGAATCAAAGAGCTTGGGATGGGAGAGAATGAGGTGGGGTGTTTGTTTGTTTGTTTTCCTCATAGTGTTTGTGTTCAGGCTCAGCGCCTGGGGATATCAACGAAGAGATGAGCACTTTGTATCTGGAACTCAAGAGAGAACCACCCAGGCTGGATGTTTAGATCAGTTGAGTGAGAAGAGAAAAGAGCCAAGTTCAATGTCTTATTACTTAACCTGAATGGTACCTGCCTCAGATGGTAGTAGGATAACACTACAGTAGGTATGAAGAAGACACCTGTGCAATGTGAAATGGCTGTTAGTTATTGTTAACGTTGTTGTTAATTCATTGAGGATGGAGGGATGACTTAGTATATTATTTATTTCTGGATTTAGATGTGGTGTCTAGAGATAATACCAGAGACTCTAGAAGGGGCCCCACCTTTTATGAGGTGTCCCTGGCATCACAGGTGGACAAAAAGCTGTTAAATGCACCGAGATGCTTTTGATAACATCATTGTCAGTTTGGTAATATTTTTAAAATGAGCTAAAACTGAGAAAAGTTGAGTGGTATTACGAGGAGTAGAAATAACACTCAAAAATGTATTATTGTAAAGCAACAGAAGGGTTTCAAAGTTCTGGGAACACATTTTTGAGGCCTGGGATGGTTGCCACCAGTTTGACTTTTAGAGGTCACATAAAATGGTGCTATGGACTCTTCTAAGTGATAACTGACTGGTGTGGAAGCCATCTAGCTCAGATGGGGACATTCTGGCTTATAAGCAGACTATGGGGCACCTGAAGATGTCAATGTGTTAATGCTATTCTAGAAATCAAGGTGGATGCTTGGTTTAACTTTCAGGCTGCTTTCACAATCTTCATTTTGAGGTAGAACATTTTAGCTCATTGCTCTTTGCTCACATTGAATCATGCTCACCTGCTCATTAGGAGTCTGGTCCCTGTTTCAAATGATTTTTTTTTCACCCATTTAAAACAATCTCAATATTGGAGCTTGGCCTCAAATGAAGTAAAATTCCTAAGTTTAGACTTGCCATGACTAGTGTACAGGGGTGGCTTTTTTTTTTTTTTTTTTTTTAAGTCTGAATGGCCTCAGGGAACTTCAGAATCCACTAATTCTTCCAGGAAACTTTCCCCATGCTATGCAGATTGTAAGAATTAACTTTTTAACCTTTATAGGTATATACACTATTTGAAAATATAAAAACTTATTCTAAGTAGTTTCAGAATGGACTATTGAAAAAAATCTATAAAATGGATGCATGATTAACTCCTTTCCAAATACAGCATTGCAACTGGAAACTTACTGAAAATTGGAAAAGAATAATTTCTGTCTGGAGAAGGTGTTACAAATGCAAGTTCTGGACCTTTCATGTTCCTGTTCCTAATGTCTTAGGTATTTGGCTGGAGACTAGTGCTTTTGACTCAATTCTACACACACACTTCTCCAATACAGATTACTTCTGTCATCTAGGGAGAGGGAGAACCTCAGGTTACTTAAGGGAAAGGAGAGAATGGGATATTAGCAGATAGTTCCCATGCCACACCAAGCCACTTAGATTATACTTTTAACGGACAGGGGTAGTTTAGGCAATTCAAATATGCATGGATACTACAGGACTTACTTATGTTTTGTAGATGGTTCCCCAAGAACTTCATGGCATTTTAAGATACATTTGTTCAAAACCAGACTTAAAATAAGGTTTAGATTTGGGAGGTAAAAATAGACACACAGTAATTGTGCTTAGGTTTATGCAATAAGAAGTGCTGAATTTATGGCTTTGGGTTTGTTTGTGGTTCCCTAAAGGAGACTTAACTCAAAGATTCAAATACAAGTAGTTTCCTTGGGCAGCAAACAAAAGGGAGGGAGGAAGTGGTGCAGGGAGGGGATGGCATGTAATAAAGTGTGACTTATCAAGCCACCTATAACTGCGGGAAACTGACACCTCAGAGCCATCCCACCCCAGGGATGAAGGAGCTGAGTTATTTATATACCAGGCCCATCAGTTACTGGTTGAGGGCTGCTTATGGGAGGACTCACTCCCCTGTGCAAAATGTCCGTGACACAGTGGCCTCCCGGTAGCAGGTGAGAGTCCTCAGCCGGTATAGCAGGTGGGTCTTCACTGAAGTGGGAAGGTCAAGGGGATATAGACTTGGCATCACTGTGTCTGCTTTGAATGGAGCAGTTGTTTCATTCTGAAAATTTATACAAATATGCTCTTTGATTCTTTGAGTTTGGCTAATGGTGAATAACCTCATTCTTTTGATGAAATCAAAATATGTTATCATTGAAAAACAAGCTTTCTCCAAATAAGTATGAGGAGGTTTTCTTCTGGGGAACTATCTCTTAAATGCGTAATTTTTGTTTGCTTGTTTGTTTTTTGATAAAATAGTAATAGCAATTTCTTAATTCTGGAGCAATATTTTAGTTCAATTTTAGTGTCAAATACTAGTAGAGAATAAATTTTAGGGCTATGAGTAATCCAAGAACAAATAAGCCAAGATGATCATATGACAGTAAAAGAAACTCTTTTAGCTGTGTGTGTGTTGAGTGTGTGTGTGTGTGTGCGCGCACACATGCACTTGTGTTTTAATATAACTTCAACTTGTATGGAAGCAAAATAGTTCTTAATTATTTTTTTAAAAAGCCAGAATGCAATCAAATATAAACTGTATACAAAAATCCAGATTGTTGTCATTAAATGTCCTATATCATAGGCATATATGTGATAAGACATATTCACCAAGTATGTCCAATATCTCTGATGAATGTATTGACTCTTTTTTCCTTTTCAAGACTTTTTAATAATATAGCAAACATAAAAAATTATATTAGTTTCAGTTTTATGCACTAGTTATTTAATATTTATATACTTAAAGAAGTGATCACCATGATAAGTCCAGCAACCATCTAATACCATACCACGCTATCACAGTATTACTGACTATATTCCTTATGCTGTACATTACATCCCCGTGACTTACTTGTTTTATACCTGGAAATTTGACCTCTTATCCTCCTTGACCTTTTTACACCTTCTTTTAACTTTTCAATTGCAGTTGACATTCAACATTGTTTTCTATTAATTTCAGGTGTATAGCATAGTGGTTAGACATTTATATAATTTATGAAGTGATCCTCCTGACTTGTCTAGTCCCCACCTGGCACTACACATAGTTATTACTCTATTATTAACTATATTCCCTGTGCTTTACTTTACATCCCCATGACTATTTTGTAACTACAAATTTTTACTTAATGCCATCACCTTTTTCACCCGGTTCCCAACCCCTCTCCCATCTCTCACCCAGATAAATCTAATACCCATCTGACTCCATACATAGTTATTACAATATGATTGACTATACTCCTTATGCTATACCCTACATCCCCATGACTGCTTTGTAACTCTGTATTTCTTAATTTATTTCCCTTTCTCATGCACCCCCAATCCCTCTCCCATCTGGCAACCATCAAAATGTTCTCTGTATCTATGAGTTTGTTTCTGTTTGTTTGTTTGTTCATTTTGTTCTTTAGATTCCTGACAAAAGCAAAATCTCATTGCATCTGATTTTCTCTGTCTGACGTACTCCTCTCAGCATAATACCCTCGGGGTCCATCGATGCTACTGTTGATGGTGAGAACAAATTCCCTTCCTTGGCCCAACATATACCATTGCATATATGTACCTCCTACGCTATCCACTAAACCACTGATGGGCACCCAGGCTGCTTACACATATTGGCCATTGTAAAGAATCCTGCAAGGGACATGTGAATATACATGTCTCCTCGAAGAAGCATTTTGGGTTTCTTCCGTTAAATACCCAGAAGTGGGATCACTGGGTCCTTCTTTATCTCTTGGTATAGCCTTCATTTTAAACTCTATTTTGACTGGCGTAAGTATTGCTACCTCAGTTTTTTGTTTGTTTATTTGTTTCCATTTTCAAAAAATGCTTGTATTCCATCCCTTTATTTTTAGTCGGTGTATGCCTTTCAAACTGAAGTGAGTCTCTTATAGGTAGCAAGGGTCTTCTTTTCTTACCCATTCAGCCACCCTATCTTTTGATTGAAGCATTTAATCCATTTACATTGAAAGTAATTGTTGATAGATATGTAGTTATTGTCATTTTATTATTCACATTTTTATTTTCTCTTGCTGCTTTTATGATTCTCTTTGTCTTTAAGCTTTGGCATTTTAACGATGATGTGTCTTGGTGTGGGCCTCTTTGGGTTTATCTTGTTTGGAACTCTCTCCAGTTCCTGGGCTTGTGTATTTATTTCCTTCCCAAGGTTGGGGAAGTTTTTCATCATTATTTCTTCAAATAGGTTTTCAATTCCTTGCTCTCTCTCTTCTCCTTGGTATAGAGCGTTATTATATTTTTAATATTTTAATACATTTTTATAATATAATACATTTTTATTTTAAGCATTTGGGTACCACCAATTAATTTCCCCCAAAACATAACAAACACATAAAATTTAACCCTACTGAGCCCAGCCTCCTACAGGTCACAAGTCAATTATTTCTTACAAACCATTGCTCTAAATCATTTCTAATACTTTATCTGCCTTTCTAAAAGCTCCTTTAGTATGTTTCTTTCTCTGTCTGACAGTTTGTAATTTTCATTTTCTTCCCTTTTTTTTTTTTCTCTCTCTATTCAGTCATATGGGGTGTCATATCAGCAGTAGCTGAATCTGAAAAATGGACCTTTTATACATTGACTTACGTTATTTTATCCAAAGCCAAAAAGGGGTGATAAAGAGGGAAAATGATAAATGATCTTTTCTAAATAGAAGTACACAAGTGCAGAGAGGACCAAAAAATAATTACGGAATGAGGAAATTAAAAATCCCCATAGCTGGGATTTGCAAATGTGCACACAGAATGTACGGGCTGTGGAGACCACTGGGATGCTCCATGGTGTTCAGGCACCTCCTGCCTGCCCATGTTTAGCTCTGGGTATTACAGAAAAGATGAAGATGGCTATGTAAACGTCAGTGGCAATGAGTAAGGGGATAGAAAATAATTATTTCTGTAAGAGTAAAGGAGACTGAATTAATTTATCTTGGAAAAGATAAGAAATGGCTTGGCATGATTTTTCTACCATCTATATCCATTATGATATAACAAAACAAAACAAAAACATCTGCTGATTGATTAAAGCATGTATAAGACAGAGAGTGCCATGGTGAAAAGTATTTTGGTTTCAAATGACAGAAACACAAGAAGAACAAAGTACGGCTAACATGGACCTTTACAGTTAAAGAAATCCAATAAGGACTTGAGCTTCCAAGACTCAGAAATTCAAGGCTGCAGATCGGTCTCAGGAACAACTGGAACAAGGCTTCTGGATTCTGTCTTGATTCTCTCTCAGCTCTTAGATGAGAAGACAGATGAACTGTCTGTTCCTTCCAGTTTTGCTTTTATCTCCGTAGAGTTAAGCATGGCACCTGCTATCTTGTGAAATTTATATCACATATCCTTGGCCACCAGAAAAAAGCTGATATCAAGCTCTCTTTATGATCCCAGGGAAGAGAAAATCTTGGGGAAAAGATTTATTTGTTCAACTTGAGTTAAGCACCTACTCTCGGTACAGTCACCTTGGAGTAGTGAGTAATGGTGATGATATTGTGCCCCTGCATTAACCATATAGATGGAAGAAAGACACTTAATTGCAAAGGGGAAATTGGCAGACAGTTAGTTCTAAGTGACCACTGCATTAATTTTTATCTTCACTTGGAAAAATCCATGCTCAGTTTGCAACATGAAGGATTTAAGCTGGAGAGAAATAAGATTATTCTGACATTAGAGTTTATTATACATTGGGATATGTTACTGAAAGAAGCAGTAAAATATCTTTTCTTAGAGGTTTATAAAAATAGATGTGATTTCTCATCAGTTGAGATGCAAATCATTTTCAAAATGATTTAGACACACAAAATTTTTGTTTGATGAGCAAATTCTTGACAAGGCCCTGCTTTTTTTTCAGTAAATTTTACTCACTTCTAGCCTTTTGGTGCAATTAAAGAAATATGAATTAAATGCCCACTTGGCGGAAGGCATTGGGCTAGAGCTAAAGGATTTGTATTGTGTTAGGGAGGTCCAGAAAATTACAAATAACTGTAATATGTACTTGTTTAAGACAGTTGTCACAAAGGAGGTTCAGATTCATTGGTGTTTAGTTCATTGCTATGAGAGAGATTCCTGGAAGGGAGGGAGGGAGGGAAAAGCTAAAGGAAAGACTAGAAAAGAAAGCTAGTATCATCTATGGGAGGCCTTAAATGCTGAGCTTCAAATTTTGTTTTGTAAGATTAGTATGGTAACATTGTGAAATATATAATGCCAAGGAGAGGAGCAAAATGTGGAAGATGAATTTGGAGGTCATTGCAGAGGCCTACATGAGAAATGACTTAACTGGATTGTAGTAGCAGAAATGGAAAAAGGAATATTGGTAGGAGGAAGATGGTAGGGATATAATCTACAGGGCTCATTGATTAATAGGGCTTGTATATTTTATACTTTCCATATATGAAACATTTATTAGAAAATTCATCAAGTCCCCAGTTCCTCAACATATTAGATATCTTTATTTGCATATGTATTTAAGACTTAGAGCAACCAAATGAATAGGTTAGCATTATTCCCTATTTTGTATATAAGCAAACTGAGATTTAGAGCAGTTGAGTCACTAGCCTGAAGCCACACTGCTAGTCTTCTCCTGAGTGGGACCTTGAACAACCATGTTCTTAACCACAAGCACGTTGTCTCTATTTACCTGTGGAGGGAAAATGATAAGGTTGAGAAAAGGAGGTTTCAACCCTGGTGG
The DNA here is from genome assembly GCF_057876585.1 of Rhinolophus sinicus. Lineage (NCBI taxonomy): Eukaryota > Metazoa > Chordata > Mammalia > Chiroptera > Rhinolophidae > Rhinolophus > Rhinolophus sinicus. The sequence goes on from NC_142513.1 coordinate 36,253,237, forward strand.
ACTGGCAGCTGTTCTAGTCATACATTAGTGCCTGATAAACTGCTTAAGATTTAGTAGTTTAAAACAACAGCCATTTTATTGTAGCTGACAATTTTGTTGATCAGGAACTTGGGCAGGCTTGGCTAGGTGAGTCTTCCATTGTACAAGATATTGACAGAGGACACTCAGTGGTATTCAGCTGGCAGATGAGCTAGTCTAGAAGGAACAAGATACCTTTGTTCACATATATGGTACCTTGACATGGATGATGGGAAGTCTGATCTCAGCTGGACTGTCTACCACAGCACTACATGGCTTCTCCAGCAAGGTAGTTTCAAGTAAATGGAGTGTTCCTGCCTACTTTGGAACTTTATATACATGGAATCATGTAGTGTATACACTTTTGTGTTTGGCTTCTTCGGTTCAACACAATGTTTGTGAGTTTCATCCATTTTGTTACATGTACTTAAGTTTATTCTTTCTCATTCTAGTATAGTATCACTTTGTGTGCTATACCAGAATTTAATTGTCCACTCTACTATTAATGGACATTTGGGTACTTTCCAGCTTGAGCTATCATAAAGAGTGCTGGTTTGAATATCCTTGTATATGTCCTTGGGTAAAATATGTTCACATTTCTGTTGAATATATAAACCTAGTATTTGAATTGCTTTTCCAAATAACAGTGCAATGCTGGTGGGAGGGAGCCTGACTACTTTGGAGGAAGTACCTCCTGTATTGGAGATGTTTGCTGGTGTGTGCTCCTGGAGACTCAGCAGGGTAGAGCTATGGAACTCACCGGACCAATAAGATTCAGATTTGGCCGTAAGCATAAGTGGAGGGCTCAACACAGGAAAGATAGTGCCTACCTGCTGGCTGCACAGAAGGAGGACCCCCCACAGGGAAAATGGTGACTGTCCTCCAGCCCTCATTCCATTGCCACACAGCTCAATCTGCCCCTATTTGTCTCTAACACTCCCTGAGTTACTGTCCCTCTGCTGGAGCCAAGGTAAGTACCTAGAAGTGAGAGTCTGTGAAGTGGGCCCTTTAAGAGGACGTCTGTGTTTCCCACCACCTTCTGTCCCACCTGGCTGAATAGTTGGAATCCCCACTGTTTTTCACAGCCAGATGTTGTGGGGACTCCTCTTGGCAGGACCAGTACTCTGGGCTGGGGAGACTGGGGTTGGGTCAGGGTCACTAGATCCTCTGGGGGGATCCTCCATGGCTGAGGTATCCTTCTTGGTTCTCAATTACCACATGGAGGTTTGGGATTAGCCAGTTCTGCATCTCTGGCCCTCCTACCAGTCTCAATGTGGCTTTTCCTTTATATCCTTAGTTATAAAACTTCTATTCAACCAGACTTCAGATGGTTCTCCAGGTTGATTGTTTTGTAATTTAGTTGTAATTTTAATTTGTTCATGGAAGGAAGCAAACACAGGTTTATCTTCTTTGTCATCTTGGATTTTCCTTTGAAGGAATTGTTTTGATGCAGATTGACCTTATCTAATTATCTCCCTCTCCATCATTCTCTGCTTCGCTAACTCTTTATGCTTTCCTGGCAGATTATGAGAGATTATTATCTGATTTTTCCATTTAAGTCTTTTCTTATTCCACAGGGATATATGGAATCTTTCTCTCTGTCAAAGATCTACTGAATCTTTGAGAAAATAAATTCAAATGGACCTTAAACTTAAATGAACTCTTCTGACATCTCAGAAGTTGGTTGAAAACTAACTTCAACCAAGTCAACATTGGTTGACTATCCACATCTTAAAGCCAAAGGACTGATCTCTTCCTATATAGGACCAATATAATTTCAGCATCCTTCACAGTGCAATCAAATGTTTTTTTAAAAAAAATACACACCTGAAATCTATGTAATTTTACTAATAATTGTCACCCCAATAAATTTAATAAAATAAAAAAAATAGAAAATTACATAATAGAGAAAATTAAAAAAAAAAATACTTCCAAGTGAAAACTTTTGAATTTTGGATATTTTAGTGATTTTCAGATTTAGTTCAACCTCATCCAGTTTTTCTTTTTCATTATGTAAGAGACTTAATAAATTTGGACTCAGCTGTCAAGAAGTCAAAGACAAAATGATTTGTAGTTGTGGGTATAGATGTAGTGGAAAATGTCTTCTCAAATTGCAAATGCAAAGAGCCATATTTGTACATGACCCTGCTAGAATGAATGCTCTGAAGTGATTTTGTAATATGGAAATGGTCAAACTGTTTACTTTTCTTTTGTAAAACTTTATGCTGCTGTCCTTTTATTTTCCTTCTTTTTCATTTCCTCTCTTTCCAGAGTCATAGTAAAGCTAGATAGCATAGAGAAATCACTTGGTGCATTAGCTAACTCACAGAGATGATGATAATGATGATGATGGTGATGATGATGATAGAGGAGCTAATGATATCTACCCCATTTAAGATGTTTTTGGGTATGAAATAACTGGATTTGCTTTTGTAAAGTACCTTCTAGAAAGTTTTGACACATAGTGATCCTCAGTACAGAGATTTAGAGAAAGCCAGGCAAGAGAGAAAAAATGAAGCAGGGAAGATGATATAGCCAAACATAAGACAGGATTTCCCTGCTGTCTTTTTTTTTTTTTTTCCCCTGCTGTCTTCATATGCCTTTCCTGTTGGTTTAACATTGCTTAGATTTTCTTAAAAACAGTCCTGCATCTAAACTTGAGCAACTTCAAGTGTGTTTCTCTTCCCTGCAAACAAATAGCCCTGACTTGAATAGTCCCTTTAGTAGACTTGTCAGACCTTTAGTAATTTTATGACCGTCTCATCTCCACACCTAGATTATAAAATCCTCAAGGGCAGAGATGTCTCCATGACGTCTCTTTATTCTACCTTGTACTTAGCACAGAGTGAGGGAATGTCATGTTATCCTGCTGATTAGGTCCATTAAGGATTCAGTTTACATAATTCTCCCAATGAGGAATGGAGAATAAACTCTGCAAGTGGGGGTAATGTTCACAAAAAGCATCAACAGCAAGTGTAAATGCCATTGGCCATGTACAGATGCAGGGAGAAAGTGGTCCTTTTCCAACTCTGTGAATTACCTTCAGCTAATTTCTTACCTCAGGGGCAAGATGCTATGTGATTGTTCTCTTATAGATTCTTTTGCAGCCTTGGTTTGAAACCACCAACTGAGCTGAAGGATCCAAATTGGGGCCGGGAATTTAAAGAAGGGACACAAAATACTTATAACAGAATTTCAAGTTTATCAAGGATAAGTTTCATCTGTGGAATAGAGAGGCATCTGCTCAACAGATCATTGTGGCTCATTGTGGAATTTTGATAGGATGATAGAATATTGATAGGATGATCTGCCTTTCTGTGCATGTAACTAAAACTCGGATTATTGAGTAAAACTATTTCAGACCAAACTCTGATTCACTGTTTAAGTCTCAAACTAACTAAATGATAGGGACATACTGTGTGATGACATCTCCATGCGTATACAAGAAGGAGAAGAGATAATGCCAACTGCTTGCAGAGGGATGTCACAGGCTGGGTCAGCTCCCTAAATACATTCTTACAAGACACTTCAGTAAAAAAATGTCCATCTGTATATTCAAGTGGACTAATAAATATGAAGGATGTGTTCAACTATTGAAACTAGGACCAGAATTAACTCCAGGGACTAGAATTTAGTGTAATTGATTATTCCTTTAATGAGTAAAAGCAAATTTGACATCAATGATTATCAAACATTTTTTTTTTCATCTAGGAGAAATGATTTTTAATCTAGACACATCCTTCCAAGCCTGTTTGAGGCTCCCAAAGATAGATTCTAAGAGCCATCATGAGAGGATAAAGACGGACATTGTCCAGAGTCTGGGGTTGAGACTTTTGGTAGGAGTTAGGGGTGGGGAAATTCTTCAATTCCTCTACCATACTCAATCACACTTATGTCTCCCTCGTTTGAAGTACCTTTGGAGAGGCGGGACTTAGTTCCTTTTATTCTTTTGACACAAAGCACCAGGAAGGGCTGGAAAATGACTCCAAGGTGCTGGTTCCCAAACTTTGCTGCATATTGGAACCACCTGGGGATCATTTAAAAAGAGTGGCATTCAGCTTTTATCCCAAGACATTTTTATTTCATTGATCTGGAGGGTGATATGGCCATGGGGATTTTTAAGTGTCTGGCCTATTCTAAGGACTCCAATAGGCAAGTCTTTTAAAAAGGTCAAATAAAAATTAAATGAGTGTGTCACTTCAGTTTGTTTCAGCAAACAAATATTTGCTGAGTATGTACTCTGTGTGAAGCCATATGCTATGCTCTGGTAATACAAACAGAAATAAGAAAATATATTCCTGCTCCTGAGGAGCTCGCATTTTATTGGCGAGATGGACAAACAAATATAATACAATCACAACCCAACAGAATACAAAACAGAATACAAAATTAGAAATTGGTCCAAGGCAGAGAAACGTACAGAAAAAGAGAAGGGAGCTAGTAATTATTTCACAGAGATATTTTCAAAATATGAAATATTGAACGATTGGTATTTTTGAAACTTTAAAGATAAAGGGAGGCATGCAAGATATGGGTTGTAGGAAAGCTCTCAGTCATGAAGGGTATTCTACATTGCTGTAATAACTTGGGTTTCCCTGGGTGTAACCAGCATCTGTGAATGTGGTGTGTCTTAGTAATGGTCCAGCATAAACCAACACAATTGATTGTTCTTCTTTTTGTCTTTCCTTCCTTTCCCCCCTTCTTTTCTTCCTTCCACCCATTTCCCCATGTTCATCCTACATACTTACCTAGAGAGGTCCTTACAACTTTGCATTTTATTGTTTAAATGAATTATAGATTTCAAAGACCAAAGTGACTTAACCACTGACGTCATTTTCAGTTTTCTCTGGTTTCTAACTCACATATCACTGATAATTTTGTGGACATTGCACTCATATAATTTATTTTTCTTCTCCCATTTGTAGAAGTATGGATGTATTGAAATAAAGGTGATGAGTTTCTTTGATTTCACAGTTATACTAAAAGGGAAAAATAAGATGACAACAACTACAAGAGTCACCATGTAGCTCACTTGACTATATTTTTAACTAGACCTTACGGTAAATACCATAAGTGAGAAAACAGCTACTTTCCAATGGAACTATAAATAATGATGCCAGATGAGCATGAATCTTGCTGTGGGAGTTCATTAATGTGACAAGTGGGGATAGCAAGTTTATCCCCAGAACTAGAAAATTCCATTCAAAATGCCAAAATGTAATCTTAATCTTTGATTTGGCTTTTTTTTTTCACTTTTCAAAATAATTTATTTTTCAATTAAAGTTGATATATTATATTAGTTTCAGGCGTACAACATAGTAATCAGAGATTTATGTAACTCATGGAAAGATCACCCTGTACCTATCTGACACCTTACATAGTTATTATAATATCTTTAACTATAATCCCTATACTATATTTTATATCCCTATGACTATTCGGCAACTACTAATTTGTACCTTTTTTTTTTAAATTAAAGTTTGTTGGGGTGACAATTGTTAGTAAAGTTACATAGATTTCAGGTATACAATTCTGTAACACATCATCTGTATATCACATGTATATACCACCCAGAGTCAGTTCACCACCCAGAATCAGTTATCTTTCCATCACCACATATTTAATCCCCTTTACCCTCATCTACACCCCCGGGGCCCCTTTACCCTCTGGTAACCACTAAACTATTGTCTGTGTCTATGAGTTTTTATTTCTTCATCTGTTTGTCTTGTTCTTTTGTTGTTTTCAGTTTTATATACCACATATCGGTGAAATCATGTGGATCTCTACTTTTTCTGACTGACTTATTTCGCTTAGCATTATAGTCTCAAGATCTAACCATGTTGTCACAAATGGTACTATTTCATCTTTTCTTACTGTCAGATAGTATTCCATTGTGTATATATTCCACAATTTCTTTATCCATTCATCTATCAAAGGACATTTTGGTTGTTTCCATGTCTTGCCCACCGTAAACAAAGCTGCAATGAGCATTATAACACATATGTCTTTATGGATAAATGTTTTCAGGTTTTTTGGGCAGATACCCAGGAGAGGGATTGCTGGGTCATATGGTAATTCTAGTCTTAATTTTTTGAGGAACCTCCACACTGCCTTCCATAGCAGCTGCACCAGTCTGCATTCCCACCAACAGTGTATGAGGGTTCCTTTTTCTCCATAGCTTCCTAACACTTGTTGGTGATAGCCATTCTAACTGGTGTGAGGTGATACTTCATTGTGGTTTTTTGATTTGGCATTTATCTTAAGGGGGAAATACGAACAGACAACAAGAATTTTGATTAATTCATATTTAGTGAAGTAGAACTGTTTTATCCATGACAAATCTCATCAGTCATTGTAGCAGCATCCCTTGATTTTTTTTTTTTTTTTTTTTGGATTACTTCATATGTATTTACCATCCCTCTGTCATGATCTAGTTATTACCAGGAGTACATTGCTATTAATAGTCAACACATTATTTTAAAATTGAACAAGCTAATATTAACAGCCCATAATTTTCTGGGTTTACACTGAATCTATTACCATAATTAAGTTAATAGTATTTTAAATGAATGTTTATTTCTTATTACTTTGTATAGAGAAACACAATTAGACGTGTGTCTACATACCAATGGCTTAGGAATATTTACTCTGTAAATCGTTTTGCATAGCTCTGTTGTAAGAAAGTTTCACTTCTTAATCATGTTCGATGAGTCAGGATTCAATGATGTTGCTCCTATTTACTAATCTCAAAGGATTCCCTTTATTTGATCACACCTCTTTAGTTTCTCTGTACCATGGACACATATTCTTTGTCTTCCTCCAACTTAATGTCTACTACATGTTTTTCTTTTCTGGTTGCTTATTTCTAATGGATTGTTTTCAGGCCAGTCAAGAAGCAGAAAGAACAAATGATGAACAGACAAGTAAAATGGCATTTATGCAAATTCCTGTTCCTTGGACACTTAGAGAAGATAAAATATCTGTGATCTACCAATTTGACATAATGTAGTATTCACCTGGATAATTGGAGGTTCGTAGGGTGTGATTCCATATGGTTATCACAAAGAACAAATATAAGAGTTGATTTTCTGTTTGAATTGTGATTTGACCACCAAGAAATTTATTTAATCAGAAAGAATTTATTTATTATTCATAAAACTTCTCTAGACTGAATCCATGGGTTTGCTTCAATTCTGAAAGTGATTCTACTCAGGGCTGATAAACTCTGTTGTCTGAAGTAGGACGTTAACCAGAAAAGTTGTGCATCTTATCCCAAGTGGTCCAATTAGTGTCAAACAAAGAAAATCTCTGTAAATGGTTACAGGTTGCAGTACCAGAAACCCAAAATCAATTACTTTATTGGATGTTAAAATTTCTGCAAACTCTGTACAAAATTGTATCCATGGCTGTGATAATGGTACCAAGAACATGCTCAATTGATGGTAGAGATGATATGGATAGATGGTAGCTAGGAGTATGTGATGTATATTGTCTATTAGCACTCAGCATCCATTTCTTCTTTTGTCTCTGTGATTTACTATGCCACAGGGACTTGAGAGTTAAAAACCAGCTTCTCAGACTCCTTTGAAGCTCGGGTTCTGGATGCCAAATGTGCTCTGCCAATTAGACACACTTGAATGTGATTTAAAAACAATGAAGGCAGAGGCCAATTCTTGCTGCTGTTCCTCCTACCAAGGACGGGTGCAGAAATGAATGTTTTGAGGAGCTTGCGGCTGTCAGATTCAGACTCATGGGTTTTTGGAAGCAGTCATGGAAACAACAGCAACAGCTTTAACAGCTGCTGTGTTGTGTCCCTGTCTCCTGACCCATCACCCCTTCTAGGAATTTGCAAGGAACTGATCTTCTGCATGAATAGCATTGTGCTTGAAATACTAGGTTTCTGTCATTTGCAGTTAACCTTGACTGATACAAAAACAGTAATAACCACAGAAACCAAAGAGTTACAGTTTGTTGAGTATCTACTAAATGCCAAGTTGAGCCTCAGAGATTGGGTAACTCGTACAAGGTCACAAAGCCAGGGGATGGCAGAGCCAGTATTTGAATTTGGGTCTCTCTCGCTGCAAAGCTATTACACAAACAGCAGAAAATTTAATATATTTCTTTCTATTAAAAGTTTGGGAAATTTCAAAGGGCTGGGACAATTTACAAAACCCAAACATAAGATTTATTCTGTCACTGATATAAAAGAACATAAGAGCAAATGATTGATGTGTCAGATAAAATATGTACACCCTTGACTACTTGTTGGAATAGCTATGTCACTGAAGCAATCCCACATCAGCCCACACCACTGTGGTGACACCTGGGACACATAGATGTAGATGAAGAGCAATTCGTTAGCCCATCTCATTCATCCGTTCTCTTTTGTATTCCTCATCGAAAATCATCGCCTTAATGGGTTGGGTTTCACTTTTCAGATCTCCTTGATGTCCTTTATTTTTCAGAAAGTTTTTTTCTGAATCTTTCAGAGGTTAAAGTAAACTCTGAAAAGACACAGTGCATCATTTGGCTGGGTCTTTCAGCATTTATGGTCTAATTTAAAATAAGATTATTATGCTAAGTGAAATAAATCAGGCAGAAAATGTCGAGAACTAGATGATTTCACTGATACGTGGGATATAAAACTGAAAACAACAAAAGAACAAGACAAACAAACAAATAAACAAAGACTCATAGACAGACAATAATTTAGTGGTTACCAGAAAGTATGCGGGGGAGGGGAGTGGCAGATGAGGGTAAACAGGATCAAATATATGGTTATGGAAAGAAAACTGACTCTGGGTGGTGAACACACGATATGCTATATAGATGATGTATTACAGAATTGTACACCTGAAATCTATGTAACTTTACTAACCATTGTCACTCCAATAAACTTTAATTAAATATATGACTAAAAAAGCTTCAACGGAATAAAAAAAAAGGCAAGACAGTGGGAGAGCAATAAGGTGGGACGTATGCTACTCTTCCCATTGTCAACAGAGACTCTGGATCATACTTAATAGGGCTGAAAGCACTGCCCTTTTCTGAGGTAGGTGGGACTGTGCTTGCCCTGTGGGAAGAATCAGCATGGAAGTCCTAGGATGCAGAGGTGAAACAACTGGAGATGTTTTGCCTAACGATGTATGGTTCTGGGAGCCAAGCAAAAGGGAATGAGCTGTCACATGGAAAAGACAGAAGGCAAGAACTGAAACTAAAGTATAAGTTACAAAGAGGTAAAGGAGTTTCTAAGAACTGCCTGGAATGAATGGGGCTGCTCCAGGTAGCTGCTCCACTGGTAAACGTGTGCTGGCTGTTAAAGCAGATGCCGCAGATGGACTCAGCTCCACAGAGTGTGAATATGCCTTCCTTCTCTGAAAATGGATAGTGTACACCCCAGGAATGCGCTACTTGTTTCCTTTCTAATTCACGGCATTGGAAACAACCAGTTTAGATTTAAATCCTGGCCGCGCCATTTACTTGCTGTATTATTTTACTTCTGTACTTAAGTTTTTCCATTTGTAAGATGGGGGGAAAGAATAGTGTCTACCTCATAGGGGAAAGTGTGAAATCAAATAATTTAATTCAGGCAAAGTGGATTGATCGACTTATTCTTATTGGCTATATGGTGATTGACATTGCAGCTGCCAAACAGTTCAGTGGGTGGAAGTATCCTCAGACTCTCACTGTAAAGTCGTAAGAACCAGGAGGACCCAGGAACCTGGTGGCAAACCTTCAGCACCATTTGGCCTGGCCAGTGGGTTGTCTCAGACTGGCTTTCCCAGTCCTTGTGAGAGAGTCTAAATTTCGTAAGGCACTCATCTCAAAATGTTCACATAGCTGATGTACTTCTGAGAACAGGGACATATGCGAGAATAGGTTCACTACATTGGTTTACGTTAAAGAGAGGAATGGAGATCATGGGCCCAGGTCAGATTAGGGGTCAGTGCCTTCCCGTGTCTCCTCCATTCCCACACGATGAGAGAAGGATTAGGGAGCTGAAGTTCTTGGGGTTTTTAACCTCGACATCAGACAGAAGTCGCATCCATTATTTTTAAGGTTCTAAACAAGAACTTTTATTGTTTATCTTCCTGCCTTTGCCTAATAAGTAACTGAAGTTTACATAAAGTCTTGACTTACTCTGACTGTTGTCCTGTTGGGTTTATTATGTCCAAATTTAATTAAAAACCATGCTGTGGGTTATAAACTCCTTTAGTAAGAGGAAAATAATGGGAAGACCTAGACATTTTTTTATTAGGTTTGTGTCGACCGAGTTAAAGCACATGCTGTAACTGAGTTCCCTTGAAACGAGCTGTGCATTCTTTCATGCCACCTGGCTACAACACAAACATGAAGAATTTGGCTCTGGCATGAAAAAATCCTCAGTATTAGGGAAATGTAACTGCATTCCACATGGAAACATGGCAACTTCAGTCTCCATTATTTCTTCCTTCCTGCCAACTCTCTGTGTGTCTCTGTTCTTTCTAGAAGGAGAAATAAAAATATCTTAACAGAAATAGAAGCCTTTTTCCCTCCTAATAGGGTGCACCACTCACTCAGCCATGCCACATAGAAGAGGGCTTGGAATGGGAAAGACATAATTACTTTTTAAAAGCCAAAAATATTCACAGAAGGTGAAAGTCATAGGGCATAATTTCTCTATACATCAGAAAAGAATTCCAGGTCATTAGACAAGGCCAACAATCATGGCGGGAGGCAGTATGGTTCAGGGCTCCGGGCACTGGCCTGCCTTTGTCTTGTACTGACTTGTGGAGGGGCCTCCAGGAACTTAATTAAGTTCCTGGATTCCTCTTTTGACAAATCACAGATTACTAACAATAATCACTATGGCCCCGCGCTGTTGAATTCACATGATGGTGGAGCATTACAAAATCAGAATTCTACTTAAGAGCTAATAATTATATGGGAGAGAATAGCATGCTGATTGGGGCAGAGGGGCCAGGTAGTTAACTTTTCATGGTTCAAGGGTTGGTACAGAGCATATGAATTACAGGCCAGTGAGAAGGACATTTTGGTGACTATTTGGAAATTCTCAACTCCAGCTAAGACCAGGTTTAAAAGCTCTCAATTCAGCAAGTGTGAGCAGACAGCTGGTTGACAATTTCAGTGGTTTGGGTATGTCTTTTTCTTTGTCCTAAAAGGCCCAATATAAATGCTTTCTGAAAGGCACCTGTGAGAGACATTTGAAATTTAAGAGAGACATCAGTGGAGAGGTTTAGGGCTTGTCTCTGGCTGCCTCACAGATGAATTGTGGGCACAGTGGCAGGAACACTGATACAAAGCAGCCCTTTCTGAGAAGGCTTGACTGCAAAGAAAATCGCCCTCAGCAAAGGGGCCAATTCGGTGCTGAATGAATAATGAAAAATACAATAAAGAACAAATCTGATAGGGATTTGAATTGTATGCAAGGATAGTATTTCTGAGGAAAATGTGATAGTGGGGAAGTTTGGGACAGATTGAAGAATTCATAACCAGAGGAGCTCACAACTTGCATCACTTAATCCTAGAAAATTTCAAGGCTCTGTGAGAAGTCGGTTAGATCAAAAAGCAACATCAGGATATTTCTGTGAAATTTTGAAGTCACCTGTGTCTTGAGACTGCACAGTGTCCCCACTCTCTCCTCTCCTTAGCCTACACCCCAGTATAGGAAACTTCTGATCTTGATTAAGCCACTTGCAAAGATACTGCAAAGATGCTCTACTCACTCGGAGCCAGGCACAGACCTTGACCTTCACAGGCACATACTCCCCAATCACAGCAGACCTGATACAGCCAGGTTTGGGAGTCTTTCTCCATCCCCATTCCCCTTCTCTGACAGTAACCCCAGCCCTTCAGCCAAATTTTTTCTGTGGAACCTCAAGTTTCTTCTCTAACACTACCAGTGTGTTGGAGAGACAGATAGTGAGAGAAAAGAATGGAGAGAGAGAGAGAGAGAGAGAGAGGAGAGAGAGAGAGAGAGAGAGAGAGAGAGAGAGAGAGAGAGAGAGAGAGATACTGATGTAATGAGAAATAATGAGTGAATTAGATAGTGATGGGGAGACACAGAGTAGGAAGGATGATGATGATGATGATACACAGAGAGAGAAAGAGAGAGAGGCAGATAGTGAGACAGATAGAGAGTGAGACAGAGACAGTGAGATGTGCACAGGAGCAATGTGACAGAGTTGAGGAGAGGTTGGAGGGTGGCCAAGCAGGATGCTTAGATGGCTTCTCTGCTCCCAGAGGATGGTTGGCAGTGCCTGCAGCCCTGTTCACATGCCTTGCTGACACAACAAATCCAGAGGTCCTGGCACCTTTGTTCTACCAGCCATTACACAAGCTACCAGGCAGCACTTCTCAAGCAGAGAACAAAGACAAGTAGCGTTTCTAGCTGTCTTCTCACTTTTCTATATCCTTCCTGCATCATAAGATGCATTGAAGGGACCTTTGAAGGACAGACACTGTGCTGTGCTCAGAACTGCCCTTCCCATCAAACTCTTCATGAATTCAAAGCCTCCATTCTCACCCCCTAGGAAGGTTCTTTCACAGGAGGCTTCTGAGTCCCACATGTAAATAGACCTGGGGAGAGTTGCTGTCCTGATGGGCCTGCAGCCATGTGGATGTGGATTAGCTGGGTCCCCTGCTCCCTAGAACACCACTTCACAGCCTACCCTCAGGTGAACATGTTGGAAGTTTCCTTTAAATTTCTCTTAAGTCTCACACTCCAGATGTGCTTCATTTCTTCCAGTCCAATGGGCAAGATGACCTGGTATCTGTGCACAGTGATGTTATTTTACAAAGAAACAATCCACACAGAGCAGTTATATTGAAAAATACAAAAATTGGAGAGGCTGGGGGGGGGGGGCTTGCAGAGAGCTCTTCACCATTTTATTAAAAGTTCTATTACTTACAGATCAAGCTCCCTTGATCATTGTGCCTACTCTCTCGTCATTCTTACTTTTTCCTTATTCTTTCCTTTCTTCTATCCATCTTCTTCTCCCAGACTTCTATTCTTCTATCTAAGTACTTTGGGACTTAGTGTTGTTTTGAGTCAGCCTAGAGCAGAATCTGTTGACATTAAAACAATAGATACAGCAAAGTCAGCTGAGAACAAATGTACAGAATAATGGAAGGAATATGAAGGACTAGCAGGAGATCCATGCCTTTGTGGAAATTCATGCCTTGCTGAATTTTTGGAGATTCCATGGTCTTCACTAGACTTCTGTCTTTCATCATCACGTAGAAAGACAAGCTCTTGTGCCCTCCGTGGAATCTGATATATAGTGCAACAAGAGCTCCATTCTTACTGGGGAAGATGTACAAACACAAGTACAGACTGTGGGGCCGGTGCGGTGGTTCAGGTGGTTAGAGCGCCATGTTTCTAACACCAAGGTCACCGGTTTGATTCCCACATGTGCCAGTGAGCTACGCCCTCTACAGCTAAGATTGTGAACAATGGCTCTCCCTGGAGCTGGGCTGCTGTGAGCAGCCAGAGGTAGACATGAACAGCCATGGGCTGCCCTGGGCTACACAGGCATGAGTGGCTGGCAGCCATCGTGAGCGTCTGGCAGCCAGAGAGAGCTGCTGTGAGCTTCTGTGAGTGGCCAACCGATGAATGGCAACTGACTGCCTCAGCAGGGGATAGCGCAAGGCTCATTATACTAGCACGGGCCAGGGAGTTGTGTCCTACACAACTAGACTGAGCAACAACGGCTTTAACCAGAGTGGTGGGGAGAGGGGAGAGGGACAGGGAGAGAAGAGAAAGGGGGAAGGAGGAGGAGAGAGGGGTGAAGGGGAGGAGGGAGGAGGAGAGGCAGAAGAAGGGAAAAAAATACAGACTGTGGATGTGTGTTTGGGTAGGGTCTTCTTTTTCCTTCTGACAGACAAACCTCTAAGCCCCTTTTTGCCATTTCCTGAGAGTGATTGATATTTTTTGGAGTTAATTCCAGTGAATAAATAATTAGTCTGGATGGAGGAAAACATATAATATATATTATATATCATATATTATATATAAAATATATAATATATATTATATATTATGTATCATATATTATACATAAAATATATAATATCTTATTATATTGTCAAAGAGATTTGTTTTGTCTCCTAACCAAAAATAGCTCCAGCCATTGTTAAATGAAAATTTCTTCCATATATTCTTTCCTTATTAAAATCCCTTTTAAAAAAAATCATTGTGGGCTATAAAACAATAGGATTCACTTCAACAGATTATATCTATATACACAGACACACACATTTGCAAGTCTCCTTTTTTCTTTCCTAAGTGGCCTGAAGGTGGCTTGTTGCCACAGTGCCTTTTGTGCATAAGAAGCCTTAAAATCTAGAGACAATTTTGGAAAACCTATCTTTTTCCCTGTCTGTTCAGTCTTTGTGGGAAGACAAGAAAAAAGATCATAAAGACAAGCTCCCCAAGCTTACAAAAGATTCCATATCTGATGACCATGTGATCCACAAAATAACAGAAGTTTTCAAATAAGTGCAACTCATTTCTAGACAATGGAAGTGACTGTGGCAATAGTTCAGCATTCTGTCCTCGTTTGTTTCTGAAAGGGGAGATAGTATCACTGAAAAACAATCCATACAGGAACCCTTGAACAAACAATTACAAGCATCATAAAGCAAGGGGATCTGGAATCAATCCCAGCAACATTTCCTATTCTCACTCTTCCTTAGCTTTCCCTGTTAGATGGTTTGCGGATTCAACCTTCTGTGAGTGTTCTTAATGGTACAATATCAATTTCCCCAGGTAAGAAATGTCTGTGCCCATTCTCCCTTCAATAAAGCAAAATATCACATAATTAAGTTGTTTTTCTCTCTGATTTGTGGTTAGGCTAAAATAAAAAGGGACAGGAGGAGGGAATTATGTCTCTCTCTCTCTCTCTCTCTCTCTCTCTCTCTCTCTCTCTCTCCTCTCTCACACACACACACACACACACACACACACACACACACACACACAATAAATCAATGAATAAATAAATAAAACAAAAGTACAAACAACCCTCTCTGTGCCAGAATATTTATTCCCAGAACAACTGCTGGGCTCTGTAAGATCTCCATCTTATCGTGTGTGTGTGTGTGTGTGTGTGTGTGTGTGTGTGTGTGTGTGTGTGTGTACACTCTGTTGAGTCTCCACTTTCCTTTCTGAAGCACAGTATACCCTTTCCTACACACATATACATATATGTGACATTGGTTTGGGTTTACCGTATAACACATTACTTGTATTTCAATTCACTGTCTCAAACATCCATCAGCAGCTGGAGCTTGAGGGACTAAGGGACTCATTGGATCCAAGCACACATGGACCTATACAACCTCATAATACCTTGGCACCAATTGCACATCTTGTTGAGACCTTTATCCACTTAGCTTTAACTGGAGAAGAAGGTTCTCAACATTGCAAGAAATAAATATAGTAACATGTGGCAGTGCTTAATTGCACTAATCATGGATTTTGGAGTGAATTGGATTTTACCGCTTTTACTGACATGATGTGTATTTATGAGTACCTCTTCTAACAATTGTTCAAAGTCCTATATGATTTGTCCTGTGTCTATCTCAAGCTCATCTCCTACCTTTTTTTTTTTAATTAAAGTTTATTGGGGTGATAATGGCTAGTAAAGGTACATAGGTTTTGGGTGTACAATTCTGTAATACATCATCTATATATCACATTGTGTGTTCACAACCCAGAGTCAGTTCTCCTTCCATCACCATATATTTGATCCTGTTCATTACCTACCTTCAACTTTGTTCTTGATGCATGGCCAGAAATCCTCTTTTTTTTTTAATCCCAAACTGAATATCTTTCTGATTCAATGTCTTCCAAGTTACACTCTTTTCCACCTGGGTTGTGTTTCCTCCAAAATCTATGTCTGATTCTCTTCTTATTCTTATGCCACTTGAAATGCCATTTCCTCAGAGACACTATCTTTGATCACTGTAAAGTACCCTTCCTCATTCCGCTATTTTATACACCATAACCCTATTAATGTTTTCTATGGGATATCATTCTCTGTCAGAATGACTTATTCCCTTGCATTTTTATCATCTGTCTCTTCCCTGGAATGTGATCTCTTAATGGACCAGGCCTGACAGTCTTATTCACTTTTGTGCATTCAGTGTCATGCAGAAGGTTTGTACGTATGAGTATGTATGATAAATATTTAATGACTTTATGAATATATTAAAGGAAACTGTGTGTTAGCTCCTTACCTGGCTCAGCCTATTAAATCTCTGCAAAACCCTTATTGAATAGATACCATTATTATATTTGCCTTAACTGGAACTTAGGAATGGTTGCATGTGACAGAAAATCTCAATAGCAGTGGCTTAAATGAGGTAGAAATTTGTGTTTCTCTCATGTAAAAGATTTTAAGGACTGTTTTGGTGGTTCTAGTTGTCATCTGTTCTGCCATCTTAAAGACCAACATGACTGCTAGGGCTCCAGTGATCACTTCTGTTTCCAGGCAAGTGGATGAAGGAAGAAATAAAAAAGGGACTTCCTCAGTCCCTTTAAAAAGTTTCATAATAGTCCCCACAATATTTTGGATTATGTGTCATTGGTCAAAATATAGACACATACTATACCTATTTATAACACAAGCTGAAAAAAAAAATAGTCTAGGGCAACTATGTGCTTACCTAAAACAAATATGGGATTCTGTTTCTTAAAAGTAAAGGCACTAGCCCTTTGTGCTTCATCCCTAATGAATCTAACAGAGAGAAAGTAAATCTCCCAAAGTCACACAGCTAACAGATTACATACCTGAGGTGGATACCCATGTCTAATATCATTACATTTGTCCAAAAGCATCTAAATCTCCCACACACACCCAGGAATATAATTGCTCTCCAATTTCCTTTCAGGGGATCCTTGGTGGACTGTAAAGCTAAGATTGAAGTCTAATTTCTTTCTCATATTCCCAGAATCCAGGGAAGATCCTATTAATTGTCAGACAGACATTGTATGGTGACTACGTTCACCCTATCCCTTCTCATTTCACTCAATAGCCCTGCTCCTTGTCTTTCCTTACTTATATACTCCCTAGTCTTAATACTATTAATGATAATAATGGTTTCTATTGAGAATTTGCTTTTATATACTCCTCTACTAAATGTTTTATTTTTATAAGAATTAGTTCATTCAAGTCTCATAATTAAACCCATGTCAGACAGAGTAATCAGGCTTAAAGAGGGTAAGTAATTTTTCCAAGTACACCCAGAATTTGACTCCAAAGTTCATCCTTCTAACAAGCTTTCTCCAATTTAAAAATCACTTTGCCTTTGATGCATTCATCTCTACTTTCTCCAACATAATTGTGTTTAAAAGTGCATCTTGTTGACTAAAAATAACTGAATGTCTTTGAGCTGGAGGGAACTTTGTGCTTTATTTTGTTTTTGTTTTTTGTTTTTTCTTTTCTTCTTTTTTTTTTTAATGTAAAGTGCTCTTTTTATCATGTTTCCTGTGCCTGAGGCTTGACAACCTCTATTTGTGTGGAGGTCAACAGGGCCTGCAGATCTGGCCACAGACCCAGTTTCTTTATCCTGGGATATTTTAGTCCTGTCTGGGTAAAGAGGGCACGAGGGATGCTAACATGCAAAGTCAGGGAAGACCCTGAATTTCTTTTGGGAATGTCATACCTGATGCCCTATCTAGCTCTAGGTGGGGCTTTAGATTCCTTGGGATGGAAATTGCTCACCAAGGATTTGACTTTGATAGTGTGTGCATTTTACCTGAACCACTGAGCACTTGCTGGAATGGTGGATGATTCCTTCCTACTTGTGTGAAATTACAGCCAGTCACTGAGGCAGGAGTGTCACCATGTCATTAAAGATCCCAAAACTCTTTATTCACTGGAGATATGAATGTGGAATTTTCCTTTTGCTTCTGTGTTTCTGTCACTATCTAGACCTTATGTCAGGATAATGTATTCTGCCATGTCATTTTTCTTCAATTATCTGAGCATTTCCAGGATTCTAAAGTGGTGAGATATACATTAAGATGTTCTAAGGAAATTAATTAAGGAATTTTCTCTGTATAACTAATCATTTTCTCTGAAAATTCAAAAAAGCTTACTGCCTCATTTTGCATGGAAACACTCTACTGTGAGTTTTTTTAAAACAGAAAAACAGAAACAAAAATCTGGCAGAGGAGAGACAAATATTATGATACTCTCTTAAAAAAAAAAAGTTTTTCATCAGGGATAAAGTAGGTGGGTAGAAATTTCATGAGTTCCCTAAGGAAATATCTCTCAAATTTTAAGATGACCTGCTCTGTTAAGTTAGATAAATAAGCTGGAAAAATAAGGCAAAGCATGTAAATATATAGTATGTGGTATTAAGGATAGGCTAAATGTATGGTCAGGCCTGTATTTTTAAGAAACATATATTTAATGCATTGCACTCACCCTTTTTTCTTTGTTATACTCTGTTGGATTAAGCGGTAACTTAGCAGGCAAGCTAATTTTGAAATCACATACACATGCTATGTAATAGTAGACATGGCTTTCAGAAGTATCATTTGCTGTTCACAAACCCATATTATGCAAATTACAAAAGAATGCCTGATACTCTCTTGTAGTCAACAATATTTTAAATGGCACTAGATCTATAGTACCTCAATTCCTCCCTGCACCTCCTCAGAATTTCTTGTATGAATCACACTGGACTGCCCCACGTTTCTGAGCTCTTAGGATCATGATATTATTCACTCATTCCTCTTAGCACACCCCTGAGGTAGATCAAAAATGAATTTACAATTATTACGCATTAATTTATGACAGATACACCAGTGTGTCATCTAAAAAATCTGTTGTCAGGACCCATACTGGTCTTACAATGAGATCACCTTCAACAAGAACCAAACCCTCTGAGGAGCCCCAAACCTGAATTTCTCTCTATCACAAATAGCAAGGGATAAGTTTCCACATTTACTGATAGAGAATGGCTAAAATTTATTAAGGTGGTAGTTTGTGCTGGGAAGTTTTCATATGTTAGCTCCTTTAACCCTGAAAACAATGCTATGAGGTAGGTAATATTATATGACCACTATTTTACAGAAAAGGTATCTGAGACTTAGAGAAATTAAGGCACCTGGTCAAAATTACACATTAAAACATGGTGGAGGCAGTTTTAGAACCTAGGTGGTCCAGGTCCAGACCCATGCAGTGTTTCCCTTATCTTAGCCTATTGCCTTTCCTTTGTGGTGTCATTCATTCATTTATCCCCTTCCCTTGTCCTGGAAATATTTAGCGATTGCCTATTCTTTGCCAAATGTTGCTCTTAGTACTGATGATACACAGATTAAATAGATGCTATTTTTGGCTTCAAGAAATTCACAAACCATCAGTAGCTAGACCCAGAAGAGTTATTAAGAATATAATGTAGTAAAGTGACAGAAGTGCTATGGAAATTAGCGTTCTCCTCACCCACCCTGCACTGCAGTTGTCATGGAATAATTCATGGAATACATATTGGTTAAGTAGACTCTATATTGTTAAAGAGAAAGGTAGAATAGAAAGAGAAAATGGCAAGTGGAAGGAACAGCTTAAACAAAGCACAGAGGCAAGAAATAAAGATGGTATGCGTAGGGAGCTACAAACAGTTTGGGTTTTCATTACAGCATAAATGTGAGCAAGAGAAGGCTTAGCAGAATTAGCAAAGGGATGGAGTATATACTATGTTAAGAAATCAGTGGTCTCCACATTAGGATGCATGTAATGGTCCTGTGAGGTATAAGAAAGAAGAAAATATTAAAATTTATGTTTATATTATGTAATTTTTGTTTCAATTTTTGGTAAAGCATATATATATATATATATATATATATATATATATATATATATATATATATATATATATATATATATATATAAAACACCGGTATGTAATTTGTATGGGAGTTACATTCTAAATGCTTTTGAAGATTGGATCAAGAGCAATCAAAGTTTGGAAGTTACTGACATAAGTAATGGAGAGACAATAGACAATTTTAACTGGGGACTCTCTTGGCACATGCATATATTTATAGATTGTTTTTGAAGCGCTGTGAAGGATGATAGCATAGGTATGAGACTCAGGAGGAGGTGCATTGAGGAGATGGTGACCACCAGGGAAGTTAATCTTAATGAAGATAGGAGTTAAGGCTTCAGGAATAAAGAAGAAGAAACAGATTAAAATGATATTTAGGTGGTTGATTTAATAAGTCGTGGTGATGAATTGGCAATGATATTTGACAAGCACCATATCTCTCGACAGGAATTCTAGCCACAAGCTTCATTACTGTTGAATATGTCCAGTACTGATTTCCACAGCACTTTGGGCTTCCTTCATCTGTTCCTGAAATGCTTTCCCTCCACTCTCACCTTTGCTGGGCTGAACTCCTCATTTTCTTCTCATCTCTAGTCCAACATTTTATCATGAGAGCCTCCCTATATAGTTCCTCATACTTCCTATCAATTTTACTGGTTCCTCAGTATTCCCTACCAACCTTGATTATCGCCATAGCTTTAATGTCTGACAAACTCTAGAATCACCACTTTGTTTGTTTTGTAATAGGATGGTATCAAAGACTTTGTCATTTTTGTTCACTGCTATCTTTCTCATACAGAGGTGCCTGACACACATAGAATGTGTTCAGTAAATGTTGATTGAATAAAGTAATGAACAGATGCATGCACGAATGAATGAATGAATGAATGAATGAATAGGTGAGTGAGTGAAAATGTGACTCTTCTTAAATTTAATCCCTTGACAAGTTCATTAAAGAGATAGCATTGTTACAATGGAAGATGTGAAAAAAAGATATCCTACAGGGATTAAAAACTTGTTTTAATGTATCCTATCTGTTAAAACTTTTTACATAGTCCATAAAGAGAAAACCCAATTTAAGTGGCTTATGTAACAGGTAATTTATTGACTCAAGTAACTGAGCAGTTCAGAGGTAGAACAATTTAGGAATAGTTTGATTTAGAGGTTCAAGAATGTGTCTAGGGCTAATTCTGTTTCCGACTCTCTATCCTAAGAGTCTGGCTTACCTATTGGTGTCAAAATGGCTGCAGCTCTTCCAGCCTCATAGACCAAAACATCACTGCTCAGAAGGGGAGAGAAAATCTGTTTCCCAGATCCTAAAGTTCTCAGTTGTGCCATGACTGGAGCATTCCTGAACCCATCACAGGAGTCCCTGGGATGATATGGGCTAATTGGCTTAGGCCTGGGATTCCTCAAACAATCTCTGTGAAAAGAGAGATGGGATTATTCTGATTCACTTAAACACACTAGGACACATTTTTTGATCTAGGGATGGGGGCAATAAAGTTCAGTTGCATGGATGTTACAAAGTGAGAATGGGGTGGAATAGATATTGGGGGAGGAAGCCACAATGTCCCCTATAGCTTAGAAATAAATCCAAGTGTATATTACTACAAACTCATTTAAGAATATCCACTCCTTTATTAAAAATACCTTCCATAATACATCTAAAGATGTTGCATAAACAAAATTTGAACAGTGGGTTTGGTTCTAAAATTGTTAAACGTATTTTATAATCCTTAATTAGGTACAGTGATCCCATGTTAAAGTTTCACTTTCTGCAGTGTCAGTTACCCATGGTCAACTGAGGCGTGAAAATATTAAATGGAAAATCCTGGAAATAAACAATTCATAAGTTTTAAATTGCACACTGTTCTGAGTAGCAGATTAAATCTTGCATTATCCCCCACATCCCACCTGGGATATGAATCATCCCTTTGTCCAGTATATCTATTTTGTATGCATTCCTCACCCTTTAGTCATTTATAGCCATCTTGGTTATCAGGTCAATTGTCATGGTATCCCAGTGCTTCTGTTCATGCAACCCTTATAAGTCATGCACTGCTTAACGGGCAGGCATATATTCTGAAAAATGCTTCACTAGGTGATTTTGTCATTGTGAGAACATCCTAGAGTGTGCTTATGCAAACCTAGATGGCATAGGCTATTACTATAATTGAACGTGCTACACTTCTATAGGGGTAGGTTTGTTTAGACCAGCATTACCACACACACATGAGTAATTGTAGTGTAAGTCCTGACAGTTGGGTTTCTGTTGTTGTTGTTATTGTAACCCAAGTGCTTAAATTAAGCTTTGATTGCTGAGGCATCCACTTCAAATAGACATTCACTTCAAAGATGGCTATCTCAATAAACATATTGCCTGCAACAGGATTAGATAAAGAGCCAGAACACCTCCCCCTACTGAGGCTCCCTTGTTTGAGAGATCTTGGTTGATTTCAATACTGATCATTTGAGTTACTTGTTTTTTGTTTTTTATTGTTGTTGTTGTTTTTCTTTTCCTGTGCTTTAAATTCTGCTCTTATGGTCTAAATTCACCAATAAAGAGTGAGCCCACAAAACTCTATGCCCCCACTCTGGATGCCAACAGAAGCAGAAACCCAGGCCTGTGTATACTTGGTTGCATTCTCTCTCTCTCTCTGTCTCTTTCTCTCTCTCTCTCTGTCTTTCTCTCTTGCTCTCTCTCTCCCTCCTTGACCTCCCTGTATACTGGCCTGGCATGCCTTATATACTTTGGCTCCAGGGCCTGTAAGTAATAACTCTTTTATTCTTCAAACTACTCTAATGGTTATTGCAATCCTAATAAGAACCACAAGTGTTCGTCCAGTTTTAACACTGGTTTGAAAAGGGGAGATTTCTGTGGAAAGCTCATGAGAGCCAGGTGAGTGCCTCTATGATTCACTAAGTGATAGGAATTTTTCAGGTCCAGTATAATCTTATGAGACCACTGTCATATATATGGTCTATGGTTGACCGAAAGGTCATTATATAACCCATGACTGTGGTAGCCTGATGCTACACTACAATGCCTAAGTCTTTTGCCTCACTTCATCTCATCATATAGTCATTGTATCATTTCATATTATCACAAGAAGAAGGAGGGTGAGTACAGTACAATAAGATATTTTGAGAGAGAGAGAGAGAGACCACATTGACATAACTTTTATTGCAGTATATTATTACAACCGTTCTATTTTATTATTAGTTTTTATTGTTCACCTCTTACTATGCCTAATTTATAAATTAAACTTTTTCATGGGTATGTATAGGAGGCAACATAGTATATACAGGGTTTGGTACTATCCGTTGTCTCAGACATCCACTGGTATCCCTAGTGGATAAGGGAGGGCTAC
Source organism: Rhinolophus sinicus (assembly GCF_057876585.1). NCBI lineage: Eukaryota > Metazoa > Chordata > Mammalia > Chiroptera > Rhinolophidae > Rhinolophus > Rhinolophus sinicus. The sequence goes on from NC_142513.1 coordinate 36,276,468, forward strand.
TGTATACATATTTAGACTTACTCCTACCCCATATGAAACACACATCATTATTTAAGAATAATGACTCACTAGTAAATATAGGTAACAAAAATTAATATTGTAAAGCAATATCTTGCCATAAAACCTAGTTTTCTCTGCTTACTTGATGTTACCATTAGTAGACAAGGAAAATTATGTACATCTGGGGAAAGATTTGCCTCTTCTGGTTTGTGCAGATGAATTAAGCAGGGAATGTGTGGGAGATCCATCTGGGCTCAGTGGTACTGACTTTAATGGAATCCAATCAGTTCTCCTGAAAAAAAAAAAAAAGATCATAAGAAAGCTGAGCACCAGTTTTCTTCCCTTTTGATAAAGGATAATGCATAACAAGTTATATCAACAGTTCTATGTAATAGGACACTTATCTCTGCTTTTGGATTTCTGAAAAATAAATTTTTATACTGTTTTCCAATATCTGATTTGTTCTGTTTTCTCCTTAACTACTTCTTCTTTCTTTGACATTTCTCTCATACTTTTGATGTCCTCTTCAATTGTGTTCTTTCACTTGGCAAACACTCATAGCCAGCCAGTCAACCCAATGTGCTTCTGATTTGAGCAAATTCTTTGCTTTAAGTTAGCCTGAAAATGACCATCTTTGTCCCAGTTGTAGAACTAATGAATACATACTGTGTTTCCCCCAAAATAAGGCCAGGTCTTATATTAATTTTTCCTTCAAAGGACACATTAAGGCTTATGTTCAGGGGATGTCAACCTGAAAAATCATGCTAGGGCTTATTTTCCAGGCAGGTCTTATTTTCAGAGAAACGTGGTACTTTATTTTATTTATTTATTTATTTTTGTTTTCCACTAATTTTTTTATAAAATAACTGCAAAATTAAATTACATGCTTGTTTCCTAAACACCTTTTAGCAGTTAAAGTCAACGATACTGCTAGTTAACAAGCAGCACAAAAGCACAAATGATTTTTTTGTTGTTAGTCAATGAATTTAAATGTGATCTAGCATGGAAAAGATGTTAAATTAGGGGAAACAAAGTATAACCTATGAAATACAAGGACGCTTTATGCTCACCATTCCACATCTCTGTTTTCCAAAGACTCTACTCTGTTGATTATGTAGATATCATCAGCATACCTAACAATGATTCCCCATCATTTCAGAATGGGGGCATCCTAGCCTTTCTTTTTTGCTTTTGGCACACTCTCTCTCTTCTCTTAGAGAGCGCTGCTTATTACTTTTTGAAACTGAAGTGAATGAAAGTTATTTTTGCTGGGAGCATATTTTTGAGAATTTCATGACAGCCTTTGGGAATCTGAAAATAGTCAGTTCCATGGTTCGTTTCTGAGGCCATGTTTGGGGAATACCAACTTCTGAGGCAAACAGTGCTTCTGCACAGCTGGCCCCCAAAGGCAGTCACTATGCCAAATCCCCCCATGTGATGGTTGATCTTTGTGCCAACAAGTTCAGAAACACAAGTCCAATTTAATTCTGGCTCAGAAAAGCAATAAGTGTTTAAATTGGATTTCTGTGGAGTTTGTTCTTATTAGGCTCAGCATGCAAACTGCTTTATAGACATTTATTATTTAATTATTTCTAACAAAGGATCTTATAGACCCAACATCTATAATTAATTGGGAATGAAAGCAGAAGGGGTCTTGATGCTAGCCAATGTGTGCTCTATGACCCAGAACTTGCAACACGAGAGCTACTAGACATTAGGGTCTTTGGCAAAAGTTTGCTTCATTAAATTCAGCTTTGTGGTTTGATGCTTTTAATTCAGGCTCTCAGATGTATATGCCCATCCTACTGGCATCATAGACAAAGTTTACCATGGTCAATAGGGTGTAAAGAGGTGGCAGCTGGCAAGTACTCCGTCATTGTTCCCACTTCTTTTTTTTTTTATAAAATATATTATTATAGTAAAAGACACATTGCCATTAATCCTCCTCAAAATATTCCCTCTCGCTTCGAACACACTTATCCCATCCCACTTTCAATTCACTCATCCCTTCCATCATGTCTCCTCCTCGTCAAGGCTTTTCCAAGGACCTTCACTCCAGGTTCTTCCTGGACATGTGCCCATTCCTATGTGTCCCATGCTCTACAATGATTGATTCCATCTCACTGTTCTTGATCTTTACTATTTCCTTTTCTGTTGGGGCACTGATGAAACAATCCGATAAATGGTTATACAAATGAGTTGCTTGGTGTTTGATTTCTTGATTATCTTTCTATAAGTGCTTTGCATTATAGTAGGAACCTTCCAGAAAGAGCTTTAAGCAAGTGGCTATAATGGTGGAAATGGCAGCTCCATGGAGGCTAATGGGGAAGAAATTTGAAGACAGACTCATTGCATGAGCATGGGAGGTCTGGTCCTGCTGACCTATTTCTTGTGTTTGGCTCAGAAAGTTACTCACAGGATTTGATAAGCATCATGATAATAAATCATACCTGATTTCTAGACAGTCCTGTCAGAAGCAAACACTTATATGCTAGTCTTCGTCACATGCCCCATAATGATTTACAAAAAGTATTTTTTTTTACTGAGGCTGTTGCTCAGTATACACTTTATAGTCACAAAGCATGATTCTCACAAATTTTAATGAATCCCAAATTCAAAAATTTGGAAATGTTATTGTTCTGACTTTTCTTGGTTCATGTTTTCAATGAGAGGCCTGTGCTTTGCATGCATATGTTTATATCACAATTAACTATCTTTTGAACTTTCACTGAGGTTTTCTTTCTTTAGTGATCATTTTTTCGTTACATAACCAGAATGTTTACTACAGTCAGTGATATCAGAAAGATCAAATAGAGAATTAAGAACGTGTGCTGAGAAGTTGTTGCTGGGTGAGTGATGAGGTTAACTCACTAGCTCGATGATTTCTATCCACACTTCGTAGTGAGAACTCTCCACACTTGGGCATCTGCAAAACTAGGCCTTGCTTCATCTAGGACTTTCAGGTCAGCAATCAAGATGGAAAGCTATAGATGGTAAATATTCCAGGTATCTATTTTATTGATTTTGAGTTTTGTATTCTTCCAACTCTTCTTACTTAGCTATGTGGTCTTGAATGCTTCATTTACCCTTTCTTCCCCAGTGTCTCCATTCATAAAATTGGCACACTAATAGATAACAATACTGTCTTTTATAGGGTTGTCATGAGGATTAAATGCATTAATAGAAATAAAGTACATAGAAGAGTTAGTGCCTTACACATAGTAAGTACTAAATATGTTATTGCTATTGTAACACTAAAGCTACAATTAATATTACTATTTAATTATTGTGTTATTGTTAACTGGCCTGACAATTGCATCATCTCCTCTTATACAATGCTGGGACAGAAAATCATTCAGGTTGGAGAGACCTTAAAGAGATAATATTGAAAAAGGCAAAAGTAGAAGAAGTCTTAATTTCTAGTTCCAGCTCCAGACCCTAAACAATGTTCAAACCCTAAACTACTAGGTAGACGTGGCCAAAAAGATAAACACCTTCTTTATTTGTGCATGTAAATTGCTATGTCTTTAATTCAATACATAACTTTTGGTCATATATTCTATTCATGACATTGTGGGTGATATAGAGGTGAGGAACACATGATTTCTATTATCAGGGAGAAAGAAGAAAAATATATAGACATAAGCAAAGTCAAACATGCTGTATCTGCAAATATGGGCAAAAATAGTTGTCATACAGTAGATGAATATTTGGGCTATCTTCAGGATCAATAGAGCATAAGTCAATCAGTTTGAATATAAAGCAATTCAATTCAATTAGGATAATCCTCATTACTGAATTCCACCATTCTGTCATCTAGTTGGCCATAAAACTTTTCATTTTCTCCATAAAACACTCTAAACTTACTCTAGGGTGTCATGTGGAGCTTCAGCCATGACGTGAGATCAGCATTTTCTCCTTTAGGTGCCTATGACTGCGATTGTCAGGTCTTTGCAAGGACTATAAGAGGATTCCACATCCTTGCGTCATTTTTCACCACTCACCAGTGCATTTGGTTTTGAGATATAAACACAGGAACCTACAGAAAAAGAAACCCTCATTATGGCATTGACTCCAAATCCCTATTCTGTGCCATTCCTGGAGAACTGGTAAACCCTTGTGATCCTCAGTATTTCTTTGGTATCTGAGGATTAGTAGCTAGAGTTAAAGTCAGCTCTTTCCTAGATTCCACTCTTGATGTTCTAAATGTGAGAGAAAGAACAAGCAAGAAAACATGGAAAAGAGAAGATGACCTATTCCCTCAGATTTGGAAAGAATTGTGATAAACATCCCACTCCTATTGTGGTTATCACTTTAGGAGGTGTGTAAATGTCTAATCATTTTGTTGTTTTGCACACTTGAAACTACTAAAACAACAACAACAACAACAACAACAACAACAAAATCCCATTACAGGTCTCATTTTCTGATTATGTTGTGCTTTTCAACGTTGACAGGTGGGAACTCTCCAAAACAGGTTGTTCTGTCCCCATCTTATGCTGCCAGCTGCAAAGGGAAGACTAGAATCAATAGCAGTTACAAAGTCACACACCATGCAAAAGTACAGTGAAAGCAGAAGAAAGTACCAGGAAAGCCAAGAGCAGAGAGCTTATCAGACAAGTTCCTTTTTCTCCTAATAGACGATTCACCCTTGCCAAGTTGGCTATCTCCTCAAAAATGGACACCAGGAGCTCCCCCTCAAGCTTAAAATATTCTATTATCAATTAGTCTTCACAGCCTTTGGGGAAATGCTTGACTAGTGAGCCCAAGCATCAAAGGATATGGGAGCTCAGAATTCTTAGCACAGAAGTACATGTCACAGTATATATCTCTCCCCTCTTCCCCTAGCACCCCTCTACTTTAAGTGATTTTTTTGGTACACAATGTTTGAACAAATTCAAAGCACTACCTTTAAAATGATGGGGTGGGGGTGGGAGGATGGGTAAATCTGTCATCAAAACTGGCGCAAAGTTGTCAGTGTTGGAACAGAGATGATTCCTTTAGCATTCGTTTGATGTTACACACAAAGGCAGTACACATCTGTCTCTTACCCTTTGGCAGAAGATCACAAATGTAAGCAGATAACTTGTAATTAGTACCACTTGTAGCCAAACTAACTTACCTCAGAAAGAAAATGCCAACCAACTCTCACGTTGTCCCTGTGTGATGGAACCCACCCTTCACTGCATGTAAAGTGCCTAATTTTGAAAGCTTCACTGTTAATATTGGAATATGGTGATTCCAGAGCTGGAGTGATGGAGGTGGAGGCCACCTGAGGGAGTCAAGTCACTGTGCTCCCACACGTACTGCATTAAGCCTCAAGTTAGGTAGCGGTTAATAGAAATGCTACGAAGTCAGATGTAAAAAAATAATTTCAGGCACTTGAAGGATACGTGTCTTCAAACACTGTGTGTGTGTTGTACATATGTGTGTTGTGCATATGTGTGTGTTGTATGTGTGTGTATGTTGTATGTGTTTGTATGTCAAGGAGAATGGATGACAGTTTAATACTTAATGTGAAACAAAACAACTCTGTTAATTATACAGAATTAACTGATATGCCCACATACACATTTTTAATATGTAGATATTTAGGAATTTCATGTTCTTTTTTAGGTGTCCCACATCTTTTACATCTTCTTCCCCTTTCTCTTTTGATTTACAGATTGAATATGTGCATGTCAGGAAATTTGGCAAGAAAGAGGCAGCTGGAAGTAATAGGGCTGGGCTTTGTTTGAAAAGCTGAATTTTCATAAGTGGTTTGGGGTTTAGGTGTGGGGAACAAAAAATCCCGGGCTTCAGAATAACTTTTGAAAAGTTGCTCCCCTGACATAAAGATTTGAAAGAAGTTATTCAAGCTTTTCTTGCACTTTTTAAAAGTTGTGTAAAATTGCACCACCTACCACAAAAGAAAAAAAAAGGTATACAGGAAAAGTCACATCAACATTTCTTAGAATGGTATATTTTTTAATGTCACAACTTTCTATTATTGTTTCATCTGTCAAAGAAAAAACACACTGGAAACTTTTGAGAACCCCCTCCAACTCTCTCTCTCTCTCTCTCTCTCTCTCTCTCTCTCTCTCTCTCTCTCTCTCTCTCTCTCTCTCTCTCTTCTTTGCCAAAAGTGCATAGTTAGGATCTGTAACGCTTGCTCGCTCCTGAATATGGCACATATCTTTTGTAAATAAAATAGAATGAGCAGTTCAAAAGAAGAAAAGGTAATTTATTTCTCCATCTTTGATTTCTGCTGTTTTTTAACTCCTCTTAGAGTTTACATTTTTATCATCATTTCGTAATAAACTGGAAATGTTAGCAACTGCCATCTTTACAACTACCATCCGCATTTTAAAAGAAACTTCTCCAACCATCTATTATTATAACCCAGTGATTGAGCTAACACTCCTGTTGTTTTATTTATGCATCCAAATCTTTCTAATACAAGGTGTGGGGCTTTTGGGGGAGGGTGGTGCTGGTGGTAGGGTTGTAATGTATAATTGTTGTGGGATTACAATCCTGAAGCATACCATTGTGACCCATTCCCTAATTTTAACTCAGTAGCCTGTCAAAAGCAGGAGCCTTCTTATTTTGAAAACAAGGCTAACTAGTTCCTGAAGTGTGTATAAAGAGTCAGTTTATGTCAATTCCAGAGTCTTGAATTGCTACAACTATGCCCTGCTCTCTTTAAGCAGGAAATGTAAACATGTACCAGTTATAAAATGTGTGAGAACAAGAATAGGGACAGCCGTCATTTTGAATCCCTCAAGTACGACATCCAGAGGAGAGCTGTATCTTATTACCAACCTTGTTCAAGAAGCCAGTGTTTGTATATTGCTTTTCAAGGGCATAATGGCTGAGCCCTATCTCTGAATATTGGATAAGGGAACAATTACAATCATTTGTGGCAAACTCCAGATCTGGCGCTGCAGGCCCCTTTTTTATGTGTCCAATAAGGAAAAGTTTAGTGTAAATGAAGATCAGCTGGCTGGAGGTCCTTAGCCAAGGTTCTGTGCCAGAGCCAAAGGGAGCATGAGGGAGTTTTGGGGGCCTGGCTATGGACTAAATGCAACGCAGCCTTACGGCATGCAGTTGCTTCCAAATGGCTCACTCATCTATCTTTACAAAGACTTATGAAGTATAGTTAAGTTAATTAATTGAACATCATGGCTATAGTCTTGCCCCTGAGAATGGATCTTGCTACCAAGTTTTGTCAAAAGTAAGAAGACACTATAAAGGGATTAGACAAAAGAAGGAGTAATTTATTAAAATCTTGTTGTTTTTATAAAAGTAAATATATGATAAAATAAAGATTTTCCTATTTGATTTCTGAAACTTTGCCTCTTCCATTTTTTGGTTTATTTGATAGTCATGAAAGAAATACAAGAAAGAGTAAAAGAAAAAAGGAAGTAAAGAATAATTGTAGGCATGTAAAAATAAAAAAGAAATGACAGGAAGACGGAAGAAGGCAGATGAATGAATGTGTCTGAATGACTACAGGTAAAATGTTGAAATTATCCAGTGCTGAGTAAAATCAATTACAGCCAGTAAATAAACCCATTTCTCCTGTATTAGAGGATGCCCACATGACCTAGCAAGTAGGATTAAAAAAAAAAAAAATCACAGCAATATTTATTATTTCTTCTATTCTTTTGTTTCTCTTGCTTTCTATTTTTTTCCCCCACAAATTTTAGAGCATATGGCCTACTAAAGACATGGCATAAGGAAATCTAATTCAGCTGTGTTTTGCTAGAGGTGAGTGAAAGCAGCTCCAAATACCTGTGACTGGTGTCATGAAATTGTATTTCTTTAAATCAATAGCAGTGCAGATTGGTTAGTTTTTGGACATTCTTTACTAAAACAAGGGTACTTTTTTATTCTTAAAAATATGCTCAAACTCTAATGATTATATATATATATATATATATATATATATATATATATATCACCTATATTACGATTAACAATTAAGTGAGTTACAGAAAAAAATAGCTTTCTGTAGTAGACAGACAGCATCATAGGTTGAAACTCAGGCTCTATTTAATAAGTCTTACTAACTCGTTTTGTGACCTTAGGCAGATCAAGGATGATCACTAGATTTTTTTCTTAACCTTTATTTCCTCATTTAAAAAAAAAAAATAGTCCTGTCTACCTCAATATTACTAATTAAATAATAATAATTAAAAACAAATTTAAAATAATATTTGAAATTGTTTGAAAGTACTTTTCAACAATAAAAGTATAGGCAAAACAAAAGCAATTTTTCACTTGAGCATTTTTATTTTATTCTGTGAAACTCACCAAATCCTAAAAAAATTAAATTAAATTAAATTAATAAAAAAAATAGAAAAAGAACACTGCTCAGTGGTTGGCCATCTCAGTTTCTCATGGATGCATGGAGTTCACTTATGCTTGTGGAGTGTTGGGGGAAACTAGTCATACATTTTCACTTAATTCCCTTAAAGTTGTTACTGCTTTTCTTGTATGCAGTTGATTCTTGTATGTTCTGTTTTGTTTTATTGATACCAGAGATTGCTGGCTGTGGGCTAGAATCACCCACTGAGCAAGAAAGGAGGCATCTGTTAGTGGCTTTTAGTGTTCAGGGGCCTCTGTATGTGTGGTCCAGTCTAGAGGCTTCTCTTCAGTGATCTATGACTGGGGGTGGAGGAGGAGGGAGATGGATTGAGTCAGTAGATTCGAACAATGAAGAGGAACTCTGATGACCTATAGATCAGCCATCATTTTATCAGCATCTGTCTGTCAGCTTCTTCAATAACTGTCTGACCAACTGACTTGGCTACCCAATCCACTGTATGCTCACCACCCTCCCATCGCCTTGTTTACATTATCTGCTCTCCGAAGAAACATTTTTTTTCCAGATGGTGTGTGCTTTGTAAGACTCAGTACTGCACAAGCTCTGCATGACAAACTTTAACATACAATCCCCAAAGCCCCTACTATAGCTTAGGTAAACAGAAAAACGTAATTCTCAACTGTCTGGAATTTGGAGTCAGGATTTCCTACCCATGAGCCCTGGAGAAAAACTGTATTAATTTGTCTTGACTAGTTAAGTGTTTAATGGGGACAACCTCTCCTACATCTGTCAAACCAGCCAGTCTATGTGCTCATGTGGGATGGTATTTGCTAAAGAAACCTTAGTGGTAAGATGGTACAATTCAGGGTTCCTTAGGTTAGCACATCACCAAATGACCCACAACAGCTCCGACAGGATTATATTGATTCTCCTGGCTCGAAGAGGTGATCTAAGAATTAAGTATGCTTAAATAGATTCTCAAGACACATAGTATAGTATTTTTCTCTAATTTTTAACTAACAGGCCTTAAATCCAAATTAATCACAGATACACATGTACTATCAAGTCTAATAGCTTATTGAAGAATCAAGTATAGTGAGATGCAATGTTCAATGGACTTCGTTAGTTCTAGTTATTTTTAAGATTGGATCTAAATATCATATTTTTTATTGTCTTTGTGTATGCCTGCCTTCTACAGAAACAAATCTAAAACTTGTAAGATAGCAAAGCTTTTCTGTTGTCTATTGCTCTTAGGATTAGACAAAACTTTGTACATAATCTAGGCCAGATGTCCAGCAAAACCTTCCTTCACTCACCTCACCATCCTGCTCTTGGTCCTGTGCCTTCTACCCAAACCCACCTTCTTTCTGTTCTTCAAATGTGCCATGTCCTCACTAAGAGGCTTTTTGTTTGTTTTCATGTTGTTGCAACCACATAGAATGCTTTCCTATTCCTCATGTGGAAACCTTGTACTTATCCTTCAGATATTATGTCAGGGAGGCCTTTCCCTTCTTCCTGATGAAACAAAAGTCCTCCATTAGAGGCTCTCATTGAAACAGTTACCCATTTGTCATAGCTCTCATGAGAAATGCAGGTTTGCTTTGCTTGACTACTGTCTACTTCCCCCTCTATTTTTAAAATTTCATGAGGGCAGGGGGCTGCATCTATTTTGGTTCACCATTATACATCCCCAGAGCTTCACAGAGTGCCTAACATACAGTGAGCTTTCAGTAAATATTTATTAAGGGAAGGAAGGAAGGAAGGAAGGCAGGAAGGAAGGAAGGAAGGAAGGAAGGAAGGAAGGAAGGAAGGAAGGAAGGAAGGAAGGAAGGAAGGAAGGAAGGGAAGGAAAGAAGGAAAAAGGCAGGTAGATAATGATGAAAGGGAGAAAGGGAAGAAGAGAAAGAAGGGAAGAAAATTATCAGTGTAATATGCTTATTGATTGATTTCAAACCATTACATCCATATGGTACAAATTTGTTCTTTAATTTACTTGGAAATAATAGATGGAAACAAAAGCTTGAAAATATAACCTTCAGTACGTTTCATTTGAAATGCTGTTCATTTAAGCAACTCATTTTTCTCCAACAAATCCTCAGTTGAGAAAGTTTGATGATGAAATCCATGGACATAAATTTTCCCACTGAAGCACAATGACACCTGGGAAAGCAATGTAGTTTTGCAGATTTATTTAGAAATAGAAAGCATCTCTAAAAGTCCTGTAAAAGCGCAATAGCCAGATTCTGGTGTCAGTAATCATATACCATATTTCAGGCTTTTTACTTCCTTGAAATGGTATTTCTTATGATTTGAAAGCTTTTCTCCCTCCCCTGCATCAGATCTTATTTTAACATACTGATTGAGCCTCTTTATCTTACACTTCCTGCTGGGAAAATAGACGCTAAAATGTGTGTAATGTCACATTTACTTTAGGCATCATAGGGTAAAATTGCAAGAACCCCAGGCATGAGCTGTGGTGTGTATGTGTGTGACTTTTTTACCCCAACTTCAGACCCCCGTTAGCAGCTCAAACCATACGTTCAGACCCATGAATGCTATGTTTAGTTAAATTCTATTCTTCTTATTAAAAACGTTAATCTGTTTTTTTCTTTAGTTTGTCCTGAGAATTTTTACAAATGAGTGATTTCCTTTTTGAAATACAGTTTTAATCTGATCATCTCTATTTTGTGCTAATTTTCTTGGCAAATATTTCAGAGTTTGATCTAGGCAATTAATAGAATAACACTAAATTCTGCCTCACTACTTCTGGGACCTTCTTTGTAATGATTTAAATGAGTGGTTTTCAACTAGGAGTTATGTTTACCCCCCAGGGGACTTCTGGCAATGTCTGGAGATATTTTTGTTTGTCACGGGAGGGTGGGGCTGCTATTTGCATGTAGTGAGTAGAGGCCAGAGATACTGTTAAACATCCTGCAATGCACAATACAGCCTTCACATCAAAGAATTATCTGCCCTGCAATGGCAATAGGGTCAAGGTCGGGAAACTCTGGCTCAAACATTTCAACTTCAGATTCCTCCTCTGTGAAATTAGGAGCGTGATATCACCTGCATCATAGCCATGTTGTAAAGATGAAATAATGCATGCCATGTTCTTAGGGGAGTCCATTGCTCCTAAGTGTTTTAGCTATTGTTATGAGTACAGTTGTGTTATTAAATCCTCAGGGACATGCCTTCCCCTCCCTAATCTCATCATTTTCAACTTTCTCTTATATGTTCAGTAACACCTTACAATTTCCCACTCACTATTCTTTTACATCTGACAAACTTCCTACTGTTTACCCACATTGAAGTTAGATACCTCTCTACCTTCAGCCACTAGACTGGTCTGCAATAACCCATGACTCAGCTAATCCCCTGGTTTATCCCATTTCAGAGTCCAAGTCACAGTGCACTGAATTGACTGTTATTCTTCAGATTGTGATCTCAGCACATGTGTTAATATTGCTTTTGTTAAAATTGATACCCCTGGATTCCATGCATAAATCATTCCCGACCCAGATATATCAGTGTCTTGGGGCAGGGTCCTGGGAATATGTATATTTAACTCCTGAATTCATTCATTCGTAGTCATAGTAAAGTATGAGAGCCACCATAATAGACACGGAGCTCCAGAATGTCTGAGATTAGGTCTTATTTCCCTTTGTATCTTTGGTGCTTAGCATGGTGTCTGGCATATAGTAGGCACTCAATAAATAATGGCACTATTTGAAGGAATAAATGAATAGTAAAAACTTTCATCCTACCCTGGTCTCTTGTTCCTTTCTTTGCTTTTGTCTTTTACCTACTGGTGTATCACATTATTCTTGAAGTCCTCAAATGTTTACATAATCAAAAATCATTTATTTTTACTATTTTTTGCCTTTAATGTAAGGTTAATAAACAGAAATACGTAAAGGAGTTAGACAAATATATATACAGTAAAGGAAGAAATAAGCTGAGTATAAGATGTGTCACTCAACTTCCGAAAAGGAAGCCAAACTAAACTCATGTTTCCTCTTAAAAGGGGTGTTGCTTCTCTGAAAATCAGCATTTACTGGATGAGAATGGAGAAATAGGCAAATGAAACCTCAGCATTGCCAAATATGTCTATTCTTCAAGAGCAGTCAGAATATGGTTTTTATGTGGCATATCCAATGTTAAATGTTGGCCACTAGTACAAAACTTAAACAAATTCACAAAACTTCATAGGGCTAGACAGGCCAAACAATACATATCCATGTCTTTGTTCAGTCTAATGGTTCCCACTTTCAAACTCTGCTAAACAAAGGTATATCTTGTTCATAATACAAGTAACATACAAGAACAGAGCAAGTAGCATTTTCTCTACTCTGAATGTTAATACCAATGAGCTTTTTTCTTCCCAATAAGGCTATCACTTGTCAACATACCAACTGCTGAAAACAGAAATAGGGCAACAGCAATGCATGTCGCTTCCATGTGAGCTGAAGTTTAATCACAGTGGTGTGTGTAATGATGGCTCTACAGGTGTCCTTGTCTCTAAAAATCTTAGCTCGGTCCCCTTCCTGCAATGTGAGATATAACTCACAGACTGCAGTGAGGAACAGGGTATAAATCAGTTGGTCAATCTCTCTGCATCATAAATCATGACTGTGACAGTTTGGCAATTTAGATCAGCAATAAACCCTGGGACTAAATTAAAGAAATCGCCCTCAGTTTGAGTCTGCACATAGATTAAACAGTTGTGACTTTCCAATAAGTATGGCCAAGAGTTCTGGGAAGATTGAGACAAGTCTCACTTTGTTGAGGGAAAAAAGAGGAGAGCAAAAGAGGAATTAAACCTTCAGGGAAGAACTGAACAGCAGAGAGTTAAATGAAATGATCAAAGACAAAAAGAACAAGTACAATCTGCAGAGTGAGCAGAGTGGATAGTTTCTCTTTAATGGAACCTAGTTTAAGTGCATAAAGCTATATCTTTTGTAGTAAGTAATTGAGATCCCAAAAGTTGGTGTAATTACTTTGAGTTTAGTCAATGTATGAATCAGCTATTATTGCATAACATCCCCTTAAACATCAGAGACTTGAAACTACAATTACTTATTCTCACTTATGTGTCTGGGGATTGGTTCGTCTAGGTGGGTCTGGCCTCAATGGCTCTGTCTTAAACTGTGTGTCCAGCTGGGCTTGGTGGTGCCTCTATGAGTTGTGCTCAGGACTACCCCTCATGTGTGCTTATTCTGGCACCTCAGGCTGAGGAGCCACAGCTAACCAGGAGAAACTCTTGTCCCTCATGATGGCAAAAGTGCAAGAGACATGCACGATTACACATTTCCAGCCTCTGCTTGCATAGCATCTGCTATCATCCCAATGGTCACAGCAAATCACATGGCCAAACCTAAAGTCAGGATGTGGGAAGGATACTCTGCCTTTAGTGGTGAGAACTGCAGAACCACAAGGCAAAGAGTTTGAACACACAAGAGGCATGAACAATTAGTGACAATAATTCAATCTACCATAGGTTATGTTTCAAGCGTGATATGGTGTCCATAGATGATTGTGTGGTTTCTGTGGACATGACATTCTAGAGCTGAATTGAATAATAAAAAAGGGATGTTAGCCAGTGCTAGACAGGTGTTAAAGTTTTACACAGAGACTTTCTCCTTAACATAATTCAAAGACTTGGAAGAGAATTAGAATGGGACATAATTGCATTTGCTGTCCCAGTGCTGTCTGTTTTATTTCTGCATGATTGGTGAGCATTTGAGCTAGTGTTCAATTCAGTCAAGCTTCTTCCAGAGTTTCTAGGAGTTTGTACACAAGTTCACAAGTTGTGAGGCTTTTTCTAAATGAATTATTTCTCTACCTATTTTAATTTGCTTTGAGAACCTCAAAATTAAATGTATGGCGAATCATACATTATAGTTGGTGCCTTGATTGACATCAGGTATGCTCCCATCCTCAAGAAATAACTTGATAATAAGGTACATAACTTGCCTCTCGTAATTAAACTAGTTTTGTATAAACTTGCTGTGCACTCTCTGATAACCTACAGGATTGTCTGTGCAAATCTGAATGAACATCCTTGGGAATTTGCAAGGGGACCTGGAGAAGTAGGGCTGCAATATGAGAGCCACAACAGCAACTGAAATCAGTCAGTTGGGTTGCACTCCGTGTGCAGGGGATCAGCCAGGAGAAAGAATTTTGCAGTGTTTCTTCAGCCCTACCTAAATCTAGTAGAAAGTATTCTTCAGTCTCTAGAGAGACAAAAGACCCATGTTTGGGTTGGAAATGGCCCACCAAAACATACTTCTAGCTTGAAGAATATGATTCCCTTGTCCTGCTTTCATGTGTATTAAGCAGACCTGTGATTTCTGGTTTGACCCCCAGGACTTCCAATGCTGGGAAGAAGATGGTAGCTATGGTTATTCTGACAAGAGATTTCCATGATTATGAATAAAACGTGTCATTCTTGCTTATGCATATGAGATTCATTCCCCAAGTGTCCTCACTGCTGGGTGTCCTGACAAAATGGAAATCTACAATCAGACCCCAGCCTGTGGTGACCCCTTGAAAGTCATGCCATCTGGTGAAGCTCTCCCTCGTCAATGAACTGGCTCCCAGGTCTTTATCTGTATTTTGTTTCTCTTTGAGATATGCTTGATAATTCATGTTATAAAGATAACAGTAAAAGAGTAGTAGTTAAATTTATAAAGTGTAAAGATAAATGAGAAAGTAAATGAATAGCCTTGTAATTGACAAGGTATTTAAATTACATTTAAACTGAGATTTTATCTGCTGTCATCTGATTTCTTAAAACCGTCATAAAACTGGTTGATGTCCCATTGCGTTACTGGACTGGCAGTTGGAGGACACACAGAGCTGCTTACAACCCAGAAAGGCAAACAATCTGAAATTGAGTGTTAGCCACCTCTTATTAAAAAAACAAAAATACAAAAACAGAAACTCCTGTTTCTCTGACAACTTCAGAGAGGAAAAGGAAAGGGATAAATAAATAATCAATTTATTAATCTCTTTCATCTTTAATTCAGAGGTATCCAACCCTCCTCCTTTCTCTCTGCTTTATTCTTCAACAGCCTGCTCTAATGTCTTTCCTTTTTACACATAATTGTTCATCAAAATACTTTCAACAAAGATTCATTTCTTCCCTGTGGAGGAACTCTGATGCTAAATGTTAAGAAAATTATTTGCCCTGATAAGATTTATGTATTATTTTTCTAATTCTATTTATTATTTATTTCAGCTTATTCTGAACATTGAATTTTTATTATTAGGTTTCAATGCTATGTATCAAAATTAAGTGTGTTGTTTTCCAAATCAGTGTATGTTGTTACTCCGTGAGCACATAAATTTCAATTAAATTCAACAGATATTTGCTATCTGTTCACTATGTGCAAGGCACTGGGGCTAAACTCTGAAGATATGAGCAATCCAGACCTAGCCCTTGGCTTCAGGAAGGTCACAGTCTAGTAAGGACAAGCACCCCTGCAACACAGAGTGACAGGAACAAAACAGGGAAGACCCTTTTACATTATTAAAAAGACCCACTCACCTTACTTTTGTATCATTTCTCATGGAGGAGGAACTTTCCTCCCAATTTATTTATTATGAAAATTTTCAAACATTAAGAAAAGTTGAAACAATACTATGATGAACATACGAGGTCTGACAATTCAGTTTGCGAACTCATCCTAGAAAAACTGCTACATACCTCATTGCTGAATATCACTATGGTCACCTTCAAAGTACTCCCCTTGGGAATCCATGCACTCTCACCAGCACCTGGTTAACCCTTCAAAGCAATTGTGGAATTCTTTTACTGGTATGGCCATCACGACTGTTGTCGTATTACCCTTGATGTCCTGAATGTCATCAAAATGTCTTCCTATCAATATTCCCTTTATCTTCAGGTAAAGAAAAAAAGTCATTGGGGGCCAGATCAAGTGAGTAGGGAGGGTGTTCCAATATAGTTATTTGTTTACTGGCTAAAAACTCCTCCATAGAAGTGCCATGTGAGCTGGTGCATTGTTGTGATGCAAGAGTCATGAATTGTTGTCGAAAAGTTCAGATCGTCTAACTTTTTCACGCAGCCTTTTCAGAACTTCCAAATAGTAAAGTTGGTTAACTGTTTGTCTAGTTGGTACAAATTCATAATGGATAATCCCTCTGATATATATATATATATATATATATATATATATATATATATATATATATATATATATATATATATATATACATATATATAAAAAAAGGTTAGAAACATCATTGCAACAAGTTCGTGAACTTGATTGTGAGACCTCGTATAAGCTCCCCATCTGAATTCAACAACTGAAATTTTCTCTATTTTCTCTTTATCTATCTATCTATCTATCTATCTATCTATCTATCTATCTATCTATCTATCATTTATCTATTATATGAAAGCAAGTTGGAGAATTCATGACAAGTCACCCAAAAAATTTCAGCACACATTTTTAAAGAATAATAATATTGTGCTAAAGAGCCGTAATAACATTATAATACACCAAAAATGGACAAAAAAATTGTATCATCTAATATCTAGTCATATTGGAATTTCCTCACTCGAGCCTCAAACGTTTTATGGATTTTTGTTGTTCTTGGAACCATCATCCAATCAGGGTACAAGCACTGCAGTTATTTTTTATGTTACTCAGTTTCTTTTCATGTAGAACAGTACCCTTCTGCTTTTGTGAAGCCTAATACTATTCTGGATTTTTTATGATTCTTTTCTTAAAGAACTGTGTAACATTCTGTTCCATAGTCTCTACTTCTTGTAAATGGCATGTCACACATGAAGCTTGATTAGATTCAGATTAAACATTTTTGGGGAGAAAACATTATAGATGATTATGTATTTCATTCACATTAGGAAGTTTCTAATATTATTGGTGGTGCTGGGTTTGATCACTTGGCTAAGGTGGTGGCCGTCTCTGTTCTAAAGATGCATTTTTTCTCTTTGCCTTTAGTGAGTAATCTGTGGGGTGACACAGGAATCATTGCTTCACAGTTTACCCAAACCTAAAGCTTGTATTATCCGTTGATGAGTCTTGTCTGAATCACTATATCGGTTTTACAAAATGGTGGTTATCTAATTCTATCATTCCTTTGCATAGATTAGCTAACATTCTTCTATAAATAATTTTCATTATTTATCTGCTTTTTGAAACAAGATGTATTTGAGTAGAGTATGACAGAGAAGGCAATTATCTAACCTTATGTAAACATTAAAATAGCTTAAGAATATGAAACAACTTTAGAGAAACTATTAACAATTTAGAACTAGAAAGGATCTAAAATAGTATATGCTACAACCCTTTCTTTTAACAGATGAGAAAAGTGAGGTCCATCTGTGTTGTTTATATTGATCTCATAACTAATGAGTTTGCTGTAACTGAGACCTTTGAATAAAGGGAAACACATTGTACATGGGTGGAAATGAGGCCAAAGTACTCATGTACAATTACTGCTCATTTGTTGGCAATATTGTCTGCTGAATTATAATTTTGTAGGATAATAGGGGGTTGCTTATTTCACCCTTGGTAGACATTATTTTGCACATGCAAAGAGTGGGGTGAGAGTTTTTATATTTCCCTACATTATATGATGGACAAGGCTTCATTTCTAACACTAAGGAATTTTCACCTGGCTTAAACTGATAAGTGTACCTAGGATCTTCTCTAGTTTGGGGATGGTCGTTAATGTCACAATGTCTCATAGTTGGAAATGCAACATCAGCATCACTACCACCCTCCCTGATATTTCAAAAGGGGACAGTTTGTTCATCCAAAGGAAAACTTGAAAACCTCTTTAAGTAGGTCTAAGTCCAATAGTTAGTGTTTATATCTATTAAATGTGTAGCGTGATGTGAAATGGCAAATCCTGAGAATGAATTGAATGATGAAAGAATGGACAAAATATTGATGGGGACCTTGTTAAGAGAATAATGAAAATCCAGGTGAGTAATATTCCTAGAAGAGCACTTTAAGTTGTTCATTAGGGAATGGAGAGAGGAGGTGTCATTAGAGAAGTTTCCTAGCTAAATAAGGCTAAGACTGTAAGGTAAATTGGATTTTGTTTGCCAAAACCAAGGCTACATCCTAAATCAAAGTTGTTCAAATTAGAAAGACCTAAGAGAATAATCAAGAGGTAGAGTTTAGAAGCAGGAGCTTAGACAGCAAGTGGGAGAGTAAGCTGGATGAAGACTGGAGACAAAGAGTGTTGCCAGCAACTGGCTTTGTGTTTTCCTTTTAAATTTGTTTTGAGTGCTCTCTATGTAACAGGAATTGTGCTCTGTGCTTTGTGTTCATTCTCTTATTTAATCCTCACAACAGCCTAGAAGCCAGTACTTTTATTATCCCTATTTTAGAGGTAAGAAACCAAGGTAAATGACTGAAAGTCACCCAGTTAATGAGCATTGGGGTTTCCCTCACCCCTGTGCTTTTAATCAGTAGAGAATAGTAGCTTTTTCTGACTGGTGTTTCCTTGCAGAGAAAGCAGAGACAAGTGTCTAGATTGCAAAAGTTAAACAGAGGTGGCCAAAAATGGCAGACGATAAATAGTGTGAGATGGTCACTTGTCCCTCTTAGAACTTTGGAATACCTCTGGGCTTTCAACCACTAATGCAAAGAAAATTCTGACTGGCATGACATTGTCCCCTGAAATGTCAGACTGTCATGTTTCCTGATACCAATGGAGGAATAGCACAGCTATACCCTACTGATTAAAAGCACGGAAAGGAAATTCAATGGCTCTGAACAGCGTTAATGAGAAGTGTCATTGAGCATTACGAAGGACGTGAGAACAGTGAAACCAAGATTCTGACTGTCTGCCTTTGGTTTCTCCTGGATTCATGTCCAACCTGGAGGTCAGCATCCTGTCTTGGGTAAGAAATCTTACAATTTTGAAAGGCTCCTAAAAAAAAGAGGCCCCAGGTTTTTACTCTCTTTACTTTGCCAAGAGGAAACTACAGCAGTTTCCATGTAAGATAGAAACTCTGCCATGAAACTCTCCCAGGTCTGATGGCCAGGACCATCCTGATGCAACCTCCCTCTGTCTTAGAGGCTGAGCCCAGGTAGGCCTGAGCAAGGGCTGAAATGCTGTCTGTAAAACGAGACGATTAAACTGAATTAGTGGTTTTAAAATATTTTTATAGATACACTTTGAAAAAAGAAATCTAATTATAAACAAAGCATTCAGATAATACAGAAGTATATAAATGAAAATAGATGTCCCATTCCCCTCTGATCTGTCCTCCAGTACTCCACCCCAGAGACAACCGGTATCTGTTTCTTGCATGTTTTTCTAGAACCGTGCCAAGCAAAGTTTTTTGCTTATTTTTGTTTGTTTGTTTTTTATATAAGTACGTATATTCAAAGTTTTCTGCACTTTGTTTTTTTCACTTGGCAATAGATTTTGTAGGTCATTCCATATCCATGCATATAGATCTGCCTTATTATTTTTAATGGATTCCATCAAAGGGCTATATTCTTCTCTATACATTTAAAATAGCTGAAATATTTATTCAATAATAATAATTTTTTTAAAAACCTTAGATCAAATTCCAGAAATAAAATACATCAAACACCAAATTCTACAGTTCATGGGAGGGTGAGGGAGCAAATCACTGCCTGTTTGGTCTCCCTCACCTCAGGGGACGTCTCTAACAGTGTCCATGGAACCCTTTAGTCTCAGTGGGGCAAAAATTTAAAATACCAACTAGCTCACATCTAGAGCTTTTTCCAGCTCTAGTATCTCGTGAATGTGAAAAATAATCACTTGCCCACCAAGTGTCATCTAGAAAGTCTTTATCAACAATATCAGATGATATCAGGCAGACATTCATTTGAACAAAACACCCAATGGATCAGGTCCCCTCTTTCATGATAAAAATGCCTAGATCTATAATCTGTGAGCACTATTAACAAGTGAGGTTGAGCCTGTGAACTCTTTGTCTCAAAATTAGATTCTGAAAATTTGCAGCCATTGCCGAAGTCTTGGCTTGTAGTTTTACATTGAATTATTGGACTGGATTATTTCATTTTGTTCCAGTGTGCCTTGTCAACCAAAAATATTGCCCCAGAGAGGCAACACAACAATATTTCATAGAGAAATTATTCCTTCAGGGTTGGAAAGACCTGTTAGTTACCTAAGCCTCTGACCCACTAGAGCAAACAGAAATACAGGATACTGCGAAGGATCCAGGGCTTACTAAGCTGCTTAACTCAAAAGGAAACAGCAAAGCTTCAGGAAGCAGAATCTCCTTTGGGACTGGAATAAATTTGGACTCTATGCTTACGAATTGTCTGTGTATTGATGAAGGAATAGATATTTAAAGCCTATTAATATTTATTATTATAACTGACTTTGGCCCTAGGTTAGAAATTCTTCATTTTCCATGTAAAGGTCTTACATAGCCCTAAATAGTGATTAGTAATGTTAGGTAAACATTGTAGTTCAATTTCAAAATCTGTTCTATTTTACACACACACACACACACACACACACACACACACAGAGAGAGACACACACACTTGTTTGTTTATTATTTTATTTGTTCATTCATTCATTTTAAAGAAAGTCGCATGTAGTGGACATCTGTTGCTTTTGTCACCCAGAATCCATTCATTTTTCTTCTGATGACAATATCTTGACATTCTTCTGGGGAACCACACCTTCTCTCTTATTCTTATTCCATACCCTTCACATGAGGTGAGCTAAGGTATGGACATGTGACTTAGGTCTGGCCAGTCAGCACTACATATTTTCCTGGCCATCATAATTGGTCAGAGATGTTATGTGGTTCCCCACTTAAAACCAATGGGTTACAATATAACTTTCACTGAGCCTGTACCTGTCCTTTCCTGTTGGATGTGACTTGGAACAAGACAGGCCTGGAGATCTTGACCACCATATTTCTATCACATGGAACTCTAGAATAAACATGATGTATAGGAAATTAGTACTCAAAAAAATGGGAAGAGATCAGATCTGCTGACATCTGATTCTAACCCTCACCCCTAGACTTTTCAGACCTAGGAGTCAATAGATTATCCTTTATTTTTTAAGACATCTTGAGTTGAGTTTTCTGGCACTTACTTGTGAAAGTTCTGACAATTCTGACTTACAGAAATTTCAAATTAGTTTTATTAGCTATCCATCAGGGCGAGAAAATAAAACCAGCTCTTGAGGAAGGAATGAAATTTCACTATCCAGACAATCAAAGCTAAAAATAGGTGACTAACTCAAGTGTTAGAACTATAACCCTTCATTTCTATGAAGTCTCTATCTCCAGAAGAGCGAACACAAGAATATCTATTAAAACAACAACAACAACAAAAACTTATTAGTTTGTGATGTAGCCTGCTTAACAGCTGTTTATAGTTCATGTCCCAGAGATAATTTGAAAATCACAGGTAATAGGGAAGGAAAATAGCATTTATTTTGCACCGTCTGTGGGCTACTTTTAAAAGTACTTTAACATATTTTAATTTATTATATTTAAGAAAAACTTTGTGTGCCTGTCCTCAGTGCTCTACGTACTATAGATGCTGGGTGCTCAGCAGTGAGGAAAAGATGACCCTGCCCTCAAGGAGCTTGTATTCTAGCACAACCAGTAGAATTGTCTGCGGTGATGTAAATGTCTCTAACCGCACTGTCAAATACATTAACCACTAGCTGTATGTAGCTATTGCACATATGAAATATGGCTGGAAAAGAAAGATTTTTAATTATAATTAATTTTAATTTGAGTAGCCATGTGTTGCTTGTAGCTACTGTATTGAAATGTGAAGGATTCCAAATGTTTTCTTCTTAAACTTCAATGTGTATAAGAATCACCCATAGATCTTCCTAAACTACTGATTCTGACTTAGTAGGGTCTGGTGTGGTGGTGGACATTCTACATTCTTCTTCTAAGAAGTTCCCTGGTGATGGTAATGTGGTTGGTCCATGGACAATGCTTTGATTAGCAAACATAAATCATCAAAATAAATAATAATGTTAATAATTATAAAATATGGTAAGACCAATAAGGAGAACAAGTTGATGTAAGAGAAAATTGAAGGGGCAGGACTTAGAACAAAATGTAAACTGGAAGTGAGTCATAAAAGGCCTCAATGGAGAGATGGTCCTGGAGGTGAAACATGCAGTATGATTATAAGCCAGTCAGGAGACAGGAGTAAAGGGTGGGGGGCATTCTGAGAGGGAGCAGCATTGGGTGTGAAGGCCCTCTAAATCACTCTTGTAAAAGAGTTTCTCTGTAAAATAGGCTGGTCAGCAATAATATAGGTGTCATTACCTTTAGTTGCTTGTCATCCATTCCACCTCTTGACCTCCCTGCCACGTCCAGTTATGTGCACCTCTTTATGTCCTTATAACTCATGGTGTATGTTCCCATTATAATCATTGATACTGGATTGAAATGTCCCCTCTGTCTGCTCCCCATTAAATTGTGAACTCTCAATGTACATATTTTTATTCTCTGGATCCCCACATGGCATTTCATAAGTGTTTGTTGAAAGAAAGATAAGAAAGCCAACAAAGATAATGCATTTGTTTGTGTTCGTTTATGAGGTATCTGGGATTAAGGAAGTATATGTACTGCATGTAGAGATGTATGCAGTATTTTTCTCCCAAATAGATGAGAAATTTTTGGAGGAAAGCCGAACCATTCATGGTCTCTCCATTACTTTTAGTTTTATAGCAGGGGATCACTCTGATTTTGACAAACATTAATTAATTCCATCTCTGGGGAACAATGGGAAATGTAGGCTTATGCTGTTTGCACCAAGGTTATCAGTTATATTGGTTTTAATGTTCATCCCTGCTCTAGATATAAAGCATGCAGCAAAATGCACAGTTGCTTCCTCATTAACTGTAAACAGCATATTTCAGATTTGTCAAACATACATATTTATTTTTACATCCAGGCATTTTTATTTATCTCCCTTGCAAGTCCTTGAAATTTTCTTCCAATAAATTAGAAATGCACTAACTAGTTCTGAAAACTATGGCACCCAGGAAATTTTATTGATCTCATAATTTATTGCATTTTTGGGTTAATTACAAGTTCTGTCTATCTTGGTATGCTTTTCAAGTCAGTTGTGCATCATAAATATATAACCTCAGTACTCATCCTCCCTACATCTCTGGCAGTCCCACAAGAGGTCAAAGGTGTAATAGCTACAATACCAAGAATCTCTAATCTCTAACATGTTTAATTAAACTATTAATCTACTTTTATCTTTGACACTAGAAAGTAGGCGGCATTGAGTTTTCAAAATTCTTCAAATCATTTACTTACCGTGGATTTTTCCAAGTCTTGGCTTCAATAATTTACCAATAGCAACTCTTAAAATTTTAAACATGTGAATGTTAGAGGAATTACTATATCAGCTAATAAGAAAGTGTATCATTTATAATGATTCATACCTTTGTTCCCTGACTAAAGCATGTTATTAAAAACAAAGATAATTGAGGCTCTCTAAAGGTTTAAAAATTATAGTAGATCAATCAACAGCACCTCGGAAGGTCCACTATTTTAAAAGTATTTGGATGATCATTAGAACAGGAGTTGTCTAATTGAGAAAAAGTATAACCTCTTGTGGCAGCGATTACATTTTAACTGGTCAGGCCTAGTTTTGTGTTCATTATCACAGTGGAGCCTCAAAACTTAAGTCTTCAGAAACATGTATATTTGCAAAACTTTAATTAGGTTACAAGATTCTCATGTGTCTGTCTCTTTCCTTTACTGTGAATCAACTGGCAGTAATCTACTACATATGGGTAATTAAGGAAGCAATTTGCTTCTTTTCATTCTGTTTCCTGTAATCCTTTTTTACTCCTCCTTTATTAAAGGAATTTGTATCTTGTGTGCCTTTATAAAGGCTATGAAAATATGACACTGTGTCCCTGGCTTTAATTTTAACAATAATTAAGAGCAATTTGAGGCCTGCATTTGAACATTTCCTTTTAAAAATCAATCTAGACAGGCAATGCCCATGTAAATATTGATTATAAATCCAGTGTTTCTAGCAAGTTAGATTACTATCATACACTAAAATTTTAAAATCTATTTTTTTCTTACTTTATTAAAGAGTAGGAAAATCAAATCCACTTGCAGGTTGGTCATATATTTTGCAAATGCCCTTAGGAATTAAATTTAATTTAGATACTCAACATATCTTCCCTTGTAGCTCACCACCACTCAAAATAATCAAAACCACTATTTTACATTTATGGAGCAGTTGAAGCTGCATATTTCACTTAATTTTATTGTGTTTTAAGTTTTTGCACTGCATTCGCTATGAGTATTCCATGTATCTTGTTAAATGCAAGCAGCTTCCTCAAAAACAAGTCACTTCAACTGATATTTTTTGGCTTATGTTCAGCATTTTAAAACCTATGCATCAGAGCCATAAGTTTATAATTTGAGATTCCATAGACCTAACTTATTCATCATAATTAGATGTCTCTATCTGCTATTCTACTAAATGGCAAGCTCTAATACTGAAAAATAAAGAGTCAATTTCTAGTTTGTCAAAACTAGAAATAGTGAAGAAAATAAGTGAAATGCATTGAGTTTATTTCCTTGATGGGGTTGTAATCTGGGTCAAACTTTTAAATTACCACTTACTATTTGCACAACATAGAATATAAATTGGTGACTTTGGAACATTTGAACCATCCTGGTGCTTCAAGGTTCAAACCACTAGTTTGAAAAGAAACTTACTGGCTATAGTTTTAAATACATGAGTCTTACAAGTACATTTTTTTTATGTGGTGTGTGAGTACATAGTTATCAAAGGCCAATGTTTTACTTTGGATATTTGTTTTCCTTTTTGGTGTATTGTAGTAATCTCTTTATAATTGTTTAATTTTTACCCTACATAAGCAAAATCTTGCAGGCTCATTTCTCCACGTGCTGCCATCACTGATACAGCCAGATCTAGCCAGAACTGCAGGGAAGCCTGGGTACTGTGCCTGCCTGTCCAAGTCTGGGCCTTTGGCAGTGGCTGCTACTACCAGGAGTAGATGTGAGTAGAGAAGAGGACACTGGATATTGTGTGGTTAGCCAGGAGCCCAGCCATCCATGGTGCTTTAAGCCCCATCATCAGAAAAGCATCCTTAGGAAAAGTACCAGTACTAATAGTATTGATATTTACGGATTTTTGTTTTACCTTTCAAAATGTTGTATATCTCAACTTATTACTCATAGCTATATTAGTATATATTTTACCTGAGACTTGTTAAGTAACTTGCCTCAGAACACACAGTAGTAAAGAGTAAGGCTGGAAGTTGAAACCAAATGAATCTGTAAACCAAAACCCATGCTTATTTCACTATACGATGATTCTACACATTGTGGAGAGATACCTTTCATCATTATCAGGCCATCCATTAGGAAGCTAATATCTTGGGAGCTAGAAAGATCCATAGGGCAGCATGGGAGTGGAGTGGGGATGGTGGTGTGTTGGGATAAATGAAAAAACAAAACAACAACAAAACAAAGCTCTGACTTGTAGTGTTTGCCTATTTTCTGTGGTACATATATTCTCACTATGGCTAATTTAAAGCTTTCAAAGTGAGGTCACCAATAGTGAATTGGAGAAGAGATTCACAGAGACTTATCTCACAAACTAGCTACCATACTTGACTGAGTTGGAGAACACACATATGACCAAGGGAAGGAAAGGTGATGGGGTGGTTAGAGAAGGAATGCAATGCTGAGAATGGCATATCAGATAAATGACAAATGAGGACTCCAACTGCCTTGTCCTTTACTGTGGTAGTCAGTTACTTCAGTAGCTCTCAATGAACCTTACCTCCCAGGATTCATGAGCCCTCCCTTTAGGCTGGGCATGCACTTGCTTCAACCAACAAAGTGCAGCACAAGTAATGTCACACAGGTTCTGAAGCTCAGCCTTAAGAAAGCCTGGCAGCTTCTGCTTTGGCAGTCTCAGAACCCTCCAAGAAGCCTAGCTACCCTGCTCCAACAGACCACATGAAAAGACCAAGTGGAAGGGCTGTGAAATCGCAGAGGCCTTGAAAACACATGGAGGAGAACTGAGGAACCCACCAAGTGGGGAGTAAAAACTGGGGCCCCAGACTTATGATCTGTGGAGAGCCGTACTAGCTTAGCACCACATTTACAGGTGAAAAGCCCACCTTGAATGCTCCTGCTGTGTGTTGTCTGAATTCCTGACCCACGTGATTGTGAGAAAATAAAATTTATTTTAAGCCACTAAGTTTTGAGGTAATTAATTAAGTAGCAATAGGTAACTGAAAAGAAACTGACAAAGGGTAAAATGGAGAGAGAAGAATTCTCTACATTATTGTTCAAGACCCCAAAATAAAACAAATCTCAAATCTGTAAGCCCCAGGTTCTTTCCAATATAATTCTTGCTGCGTTGACAGTTTGGTGAGGATTTTGTTGATGCTCCTTTCTTCTCTCATCAACTCAGTATGTAAAAATGAGGAAGAAAGAAAGAAAGGGATCATTCTGCCAGAATACTCAACTTATATCATGACTTCATGGGATATTGTGAAAGCATAAAATCGAGGGGGAAAAAAAAAAAAGTTGTCCGTTGTCTAAGCGCTGAATTAAACTGTTGTATAGTTTTGATTAGCCACCTATGAGCTGAGATACTAGAGTTAACCATTGTGGATCTGGAAATAAGCAAACATCCAAAGGTGTGAAGCTTGCTGTATGCCTTTAATGCTAAAAAAAAACAGTATCTGGTTTCAATGGTTTCATCGAGACTTTCTTAACATCAGCAAAATGTTGATATGTCATGAGATTAATGCAAACAGATACTGGGATTAAAATGATTATGGAAATAAAGTGATTGATGACATCATAACAACAGCACATACTGCAAATTTTAGAGCAGAAAAAAAGGCTGAAAATGAGGCAGAGATATTAATTCTATTAAAGACAAAAAAACAACTTAGGAGGAGATTGTTTTGGCCTTCTGTAAAATTTTTATTTTAAATAAATCCCATCACATTATATTTTCTAAGGTGCACACATGGGCATATACATTCTGCTGTCCGATTTTGTAAGAAAGAGAAGGAACAAATTCAGGTTGCTATCTTAGTGTTCGAAGATGCTCCTGATATGGAAAAAGAGTGAAATCATGGCCACTCTTGCAGCTTACCAAGGTTCAGCAATTAGTGCAGCTCTTGTCTCTTATTCTAGGTTTCACAATTGACCTCCGGATGGGGCATATAAAACCTTCCAGCCTAGTCTTCTTCAGGTGTCACTTGTGGGAGATTTTATCTCTTGTATACCTACCTATGACATTGTTTTGATGTTCAAACACAGACAGGAATGATTAATGAAGTATAGCGTGCTGTTCAAAAGCAAGGTGGACAGATAACAGATGAAAATCGGTGCTACCCAGCATATAACTCCGCAACCCTCCTGGACCTCTTTCAATAGGCAATCTGAACAATTTAGACCTGATTTTGTGCTTTCTAGAAATAGCTCTACCAATTCAACCTTTCATGAAAACCAAACAAGATGGGAATGAAAGAGAATATGCATGTTTTCAATTCATTTTAGATCACTTGCATCATCTGTTTTAGGTGTGACCTTATTTGTTTCAGGCTCCAAGTATATGACTCAATGCTAATTTTTATGTCAGACATAGGTATCCCTTTCAATAACAGGTGAGAAGCGAGGTGATAGGATGGCTAGCAGATTGCCGATACTGTATCATTTTTCAGTGACAAGGACATTGCGTGTCTTATGGCCATTTGATTACATTTTTTGTTTTCATTTAAAATAATCAGATGTCATGCTGAAGCTTTCTAAGTAAATTTGAATGTTGCATGAAGTGAATAATGGAATAAAAATGGAGATAAAATGACTCCTGTTCAATTGCCAAAATGCTTTTTTCCTAGTACTACAGATGGCAGAGTGGATTTTGGGACTAGGGGATTTAGACATTATTGTGTACCTAGTCTTTGGTCATTTGCTTGGCCATTGTTATGATTCACTAGGTAATAGCTGTGGTGGTCACCCTTCTGAATCGTGTTTCCAAGAGTCTTGGTAATTTAGGCTCATAGTCTTTGCAGAATTGCATTATCATGAATTTTAACTGTAATGATAGCACAGAGGTTGCCAATTCTGTGGGAATACGTATTTCATAAAATATAGCCAGTTGTGGGACTAAATAAGTACTGAGGTCCTTCAGGCATTTGCAAGTGAAGGGAGAGTTTGAGTTATGTACATCAGGGTGCCTCAGGTGGTCCAGGGAAGAAGGGAAAGCTGACTTCTGAGGTACAATAAAGAGAAGCGAAAAAGATGGAAACTACACTTCAACCATTTCATTTTGTATTGGAGAATTTAACTGGAAAATTCTTTAGACTTTAGTTGAAGAAAGTGGGAAGACAAAGTAAAATGACACTATAATGTTTAGTTTCATTTTGTGGAACTGAAGTAGCTTAGGAAAAAACTAATTGGTTAGGATAGATCTGTAGAAAGTCCACAGACATTGGAAGAATAATTAGATTTGATGTAAGACATTGCTCAGTGATATAGTAAGGATAGTGGGGTGGTGCAAGAATTACAGTCTTTGTTAGTCTAGCCAAGGTTTTCTCAATTTTATTAATCTTTTCAAAGATTTGTCACATTAATTTTTTCTATTGTCTTTGTTGTCTATTTCATTTAGTTCTGTTCTGATTTTTATTATTTCCTTCCTTCTGCTGACTTTGAGTTTCGCTTTTTTCTTTTTCTAGTTCTTTAAGGTATAACACGAGGTTATTCATCTGGGATTTTTCTTGTTTCTTGAGATAGGCCTGTAATGATATAAATTTCCCTGTTAAAACTGCTTTTGCTGCATCCCACAAATTTTGATAGGATGTATTTTCATTTACATTTGTTTCTATGTATCTTTTGATCTCTCCTCTTATTTCTTTTTTGACCCAGTTTTTCTTTAAAAGTATGTTGTTTAATCTCCACATGTTTGCAGTTTTTTCTGCTTTCTTTTTTACAGTTGATATCCAATTTCAAAGCTTTCTGATCAGAGAATATGCTTGGAATGATTTCAATCTTCTTAAATTTGCTGAGGCTGGTTTTATGTCCCAATATATGGTCTATCCTTGAGACTGTTCCATGTGCACTAGAAAAGAATGTATAGTCTGTTGTTCTAGGATGAAGTGCTCTATAAATGTCAATTATGTCCATTTCATCTAATGTGTCATTTAGGGCAGCTATTTCTTTATTTATTTTCTGTTTGGATGATCTATCCATAGCTGTCAAAGATGTATTTAGGTCCCCTATTATAATTAATTGTGTTTTGGTCAATTTCTCCCTTTAGACTGTTAGTAGTTGCTTGGTATATTTCAGTGCTCCCTGACTGGGGCATAAATATTGATGACTGTTGTCTTCTTATTGTATAGTCCGCTTTATCATTATGAAATGTCCATTTTTGTCTCTTGTTACCTTATTTATTCTGAAGTCTGTTTCATCTGATATCAATATGGCCACACCTGATTTTCTCTGAATAACATTTGCTTGGAATGTCAGTTTCCACCCTTTCACTTTGACTCATATACTCTGGGTGGGGAACACACAATGTGAGATATAGACTATGTATTACAGAATTGTACATCTAAAATCTATGTAACTTTTCTAACACTTGTCACCCCAATAAACTTTAATTAAAAAAAAAAGAATTGCAGTCTGTCAAAATGCAGAGATTTTTCTTCATTTTTTAAAGAGGAAACTTGCATGCTTACTAAAGTTACATATTATTAGTATTATTGAAAACAGTAAGATAATGCTTTTTAATTCCACATGAGGTTCTATTGCTCATATAAGTGGTGTTTTGCCAAACAAGAGATTTAAAATTTTATTTTCTTATCATTCTTTACTATCAAAAACATGACCCTTTCCTATAACTTCTATGTTTGTGTTAAAACATTTATAGTTAATGCTTTCTGCTTCTCTTATCGTGATGGGCTTTGAATAGAGATCACTCTCTAAAAATAAGTACCTTGTTGGTAAAAGTGAGTTTAACTTGATAAGCTTTTTTTTTTTTTTTTTCCATCCTGTATTCTGGAAATAATTTACATTAGTTGTCTTTTAGAAACTGTAAAGCATGTCTTCCCTGCTATGATATCATGCCCTGGTAACAATCCATTATATATTTCCTACTAAAAGTGACCCCAGGAGATAGTAATTAACCTACTCTTGAGTGTAATAATAGAATCAGAGATTGATGAACAATTTTCTTCAAATATCTTAAGTAACAGCATAAAACTGAAAGGCTATGCATTGCTTGTCTTAGAAAAACAGTACAGAATATGTTAGAATACCATGAATAAATGAACACTTTCATTTGTGAGTTTTATATAGAAATCATTGCGTTTCCCTGCTTGAGGTGTAGCCTGCATGGTAGTTAGTCTTCTCATGGCACTTACTGTATAATACAACACCACTTTGGGCAATCTTTGTATGAAAATATAACATTTAAGCTCCTTTTCTCCACAAAGCAATGGGAGAATGAATTGTTCAGTCTTTTGCTTTTAGATAATATTCTAGAAATTATTCAGAAATAACCAAGATGGCAATTTCCATTTAATACCTTTTTAATAGTTTGTTGGAAAATATAAGATATTTTCAAACCAGTGTAAAATCATTATAAAATTAAGAGAACTCTATATTAGTAACCCAAAAACTTCTGCCTCAGCATCACCCCTAATCTGTGTGTTCCTGAGCAAGTCATTTAGCCTCCCTTAGCTATTGTTATCCTTATTGTTTTAATTATTAAAATGAAAATATTAATTCAATGACTTCAGGTAACTTCCATTTTAAACTATCCTTCTCCCTGTTTCGATCTCTTTTCTCATTCTTACCCCCATCTACCTCATTCCTTCCCATTGCATTTTAAAGACCTCTTATTTTAAGCTCCAAAGAATTGTGGTCCATCCCAGATTGCCTTGTAGTTTCTTCCTATATAAGAGAGTTATCTCTCACCCTCATTGCAGTCATGTGCCATCTCTCACTCCGTAAAAGAGATTGAATGCTAGGGATCAGCTATGTCCTGAGAAAAGATTAGATCCAGTGACAATCAATGGTAAAACATAGGCTAAATCAGATAATGGAAAATGCCATTTCTTAAGAAAATTCCCCAGAGGTTCTTTCAAATGGTGAAGGAGATATTTTCTGCTTATAGCACTGCCAACTTGAAGTGAGCATACTAGGATGGATACCACTGTCACCTGTGAAAGTTGTTTAGCGTTAGTTCCACCTCCTCATAAATTACAGAGGTATGTTCATTTTAAATGGAAATTCATTCTGAGTTCTGATCCATATTTGGTTTAGTAAAAGATCAACCCAGAAGGTTTAACTGTCCAATTAAGAATTTTTAAGGCTTTTTCAAAATGAAGAATTGTTGATAAGGAATTCACTGTGTGCTCTAGGTCAATACTGTAAATTTACAGTCAATACTGTAAATTTTTTTTTGCATATTGCAAATGGGAAAAATATGCTGTACTAGGAGACACCAGTATGCTGTTGAAAATAAAATATAACTTTTTAAAATTAAGATGTGACCATTATTTTATATACTGCTATAAAATGAAAAATTGAATACACATGTTTATGCATAAATGTCTGGCCATTCATAGCATTGTTATTTTTGGTGCCAAAAGATGAAATTTATCCATTTTTGGTGAAAGGGGAGGACATAGCTCAAATCATGTGGTATATTCGTTCATAGGCTGTATGAAATCTTTAGCAAAATGAATTCCAGAGTTTATGCAATTCCCTCAAGAAAAATAGATAATTTAAAAAATAAATCATAATGAGTAATATTATTGTTCTCACTGGTGGTGGTATAAGGGTCATTAATATAACAGTCTCTGTAATATGTGAGTTCTAATATATAACTATAAAAATATTATAAATTTTCTGCATAGACTGAAATACCATATTTATGAAATTAATTCCATGTGATTAGTAGCCACCTTACACCTTGGGAGAAAAGAGACTCTAGTCCATGAACATTTGGATGGGGGAGGAGCAGTATTAGCCTGTTTTTCATGTCTTTTATTTGTGTGCCACCACAGTTTCCAGAGACAGAGATGGCTGTAACCTTCTCTGTTAGACCAGGAGATGAACACAGATGTCTGAAGAGACCATATTAGGAAAGTACATAGAGCCTAAAAGGATTCAGTGTATTGAGATTGGTAGGGAATTCATGGAATTATCTCTAAGAAACTGGATTGAATCTAGAGGACGATCCATCTCTCATCACACCCCATTCATCTGCTTCTGCAACTGTACTAAATGATTTACTTCCCCTAGTAAACCAGGACCTTCTAACCTCCAGGCTTTCACCTGGAACCCTCTTCCATTTTTGCCTGGGCAGTGACTTTGCAATCATAGTTCTCATTCCAGTTGAGACTTTCTCCAGAAAGATTCCTGGAATTTTTCATAGCTGTCTGATAATTTAGTTTCATTGCTTTTTTAAGCTGCCAAGAAGTCTGCATGCACTCCCCCCATCAAGGCATTTGCCACTTAATATTAAAATTGTTTAGATCTTGATTTCATCCAATAGACAGTGGCTCCTCCATGGTTCAGAGTATGTGTCTTACTTACCACTTTATTCATTATTATTTGCATAGTTCCTGGTGAATATTAGTTATTAATAAACATCTGTTTATTGAGGAAGGAAGGGGAAGGAAGGAAGGAATAAAAGAAGGAAAGAAGGAAGGAAGGAAAGAAGGGGACATAATCTACATGAAAGAAGTCACAGAGGTGGATATAATGGGTTGGCCCAAAGACAATGAGAAGACTGATGGGACTAAACTTTAATGCTGATGTCATTTTATTTTCAAATGTGCAAGATTACAGAAATTTCTTTAGTAGACTGTGGATTGGGACATTTTTCCTCTTTTAAGAGAGACCAAAGACAGGATAAATCCAGTATATTTGTGAGTGATAATTTGTTAGATTTTTAACATGTTTACCAAGTCTGTTTTCTATGCTAGGCACTGAAAATATGATGCTGGACAAGATATGGTCTTTTCCATCCACCAACTCAAATTGAATAGGAAGAACATGCTGGAGGCAATCTGGCAGCCCTGAGAACCCTATGCTCTGAACATCCTAGATCATTCACTTTTCCTTGAACAACTCAAAGCATGTTCACTTATCCTTCATTTTGCTCATGTGCTTATGCACTTAAACTTTTGAGACTCAAAACCCCCTTCTCTGCAGTTACTATCTCTATGCAGAATATCAACAGCCAATTTAGAAATTCAAGTAAGAATTTCCTAACATTTGCTTTCTGTTCTACTGTCACTGACATGGCGAATCCCTGAGACCATGGTTTCTACTACAAGTTTAGTTTTAACACACAAAAAAAAGGGAGTTATTGGGAAAGAAAATCATTTAGGTTAATAGCAAAATATTCCCCTGCTACATGGCAATGTGAGCAGCTATACACTTGCATACGCAATCTAAAAGTATAAAAAAATGCAAAAACAGGACAAAAGGTTTCATAAAAGCATCAATATTTGAGGTGGATTTTAAAGGAACAATCTGCTATTGGCAGGCAGGGAATATCAGGGAGGGAACACATGAGCAAAATCAAGAATAGGTAAACATGCTTTGAGATGTGAAGATCTTGAATGGAATTGGTTGTGATCTATATTCCTCTAAACATAAGTTGAAAAATTGTCTGAAATGTGGGAGAAAAATGAAAATGCCTACTTGTTTTTTGAGGCACATAATATGCACAAATTTTCTAAAAGTGAATTTGACACACATATGCTCAATAAATTGTCTTTTCTTTCTCAGTGCGTTCTATGTCATATAAATGTGACGAGAGAAGGGCATGAATTTTAATTTTTGAAAGAAACAACACTTTTGTGGTTACCAGAGTCAGAGGGGAGGCGGGAGTGGTAGATGAAGGTAAAGAGGGTCAAACATATGGTGATTGAAGGAGAACTGACTCTGGGTGGTGAACACACAATGTGATATGTAGATGATGTAGTATAGAAATGTACACTTGAAACCTATATGACTTTACTAACCAATGTCACCCCAATACATTCAGTAAAATTTTTAAAAAGAGATAAAAATAACATTTTTTATTAAAATATAAAAATTATAAAGAGAAATCTTAGTGGTTAAAACTACTTTTTACTAAACAAATAATGTCAATTGCTGACAGTTATCACATGCTGTGGCATTAGGGATAGTATTTATTGTGCATTTAATACATGCCAGTCATTATTCTGGACACTAGGGGGACCTTGCTCAACAGGACAGATTAAGCCCTGCCTTTGAACCTTAGCTTCTGTAGCAGAGTCACACAATAAATTTAGACAAAATAAATGATAACATATTTTGATGAGATTTGTAAAAAACATTACATAATAAGAAAATAACAATAGTGATGTGATAGAGAACAAAAGAAGAGAGCTTGCTTTAGGAAGGGTAATCAGCAGAGAGCTCTAGGAGAGGGTGATATTTAAGGTACAAACTAAAGAAGAACAAGGAGTTGGCCCTGTGAAGGATCAGGGGAAAGCATTCCAGGCAGAGGGAATATCTAGTAAAATGTCCCTAAATTTGGAATAGCTCTGGTCATTCAAGAGACTAAATAGAAGCTGGTGTGGCCAGATGTGTAAGCCTGGGGAGGGGAAGAGTGATCTGGAATGATGCTGGAGAGACAGGCAGCGAACAGACTCTGCAGGGTCTTAGGTTGAAGTGTAGCTGACAGCAAGGACCCATTGCTTCCCATGAACCCGTTCTCCAAAAGCGGGAATTTCTAATGATTGGTGACTACAATGAAATGATGCTGAAGGAAGCCCTTTGAGATTCATAGCGTTGACATAGGCCACACCATGGGTCCAGCACAGAATAGAATTCTCTGCGGTAAACAGTTCTGTACCATCCAAAGGGAGAGGACCCTTACACACTTTCCACTTGCTGTTACTGCCTGCAGCAGCACCTCCATAACGGGGCTGTCATAAATAGCTAGAGCTTGGTCTGCAGTCCATAGTAGGGAATGTCTCTGATTCTGAGGACAATGGAAAACCATAGAATGGTCTTAAGAAGAGGAATCCATGACCACATATACATGTTTAAAAGATCTCTCTGTCTTCTGTGTGAATTGTTTAGGGGGTAGGAAGAAAGGATATAAGCAGGACGTTCAGTCAGGTGGCTATTGCAGTAGCACAGGTAAGGGAAGACAGTTGGTGGCACTAGGATATTGACGATGGATATGTAGCATAGTAGATACATTTAAGATATATTTTGTAGGTAACATAGACAGCTTTTGTAGTTAATTTGAGATGGAGAGGGGCAAACGAAGGGAGGAATCCAGGATGATTGCTAGGAGTTTTACTTTAGGAAGAGAGTATGGTATTAAAATTTACTGAGATATAGATTAGGGAAAAACAAAATGAAGTTCCATTTTGGCCACGCCAGGTATGGGATATCTCTAAGATGGCTAAGGCAAAGCCCACGTTGGCATATGGATATAGGGGGTGGGCACTGCCATGAGAGTCTCGATTTCAAGGGACAGACTAGACTGGCAAAATGCATTTGGAAGACATCAGCATATGGATGGTATTTAAAGCCATGGACTGGATAAAAGTATATAGGGAATCTATTATTTTTAGCAAAAATAATTTATGAAATTTTTAATACCAGGAACCCAGCTCTTTCTCCTGTATAATACCTCTATACATTGGCAGAATGTTCTGTGCACTGTAAATGAAGCACCTGTGGTCTTTGCCCTCTAGGGACTCATAACCTAAAATAGGCCCTGATGATATGACTAAGTGAGATTCCGTTTCTCCTCTGGTCCCTGAACCTTTGTGATAATAATTCATACTAGTGTTGCAGTCTGTAGGGACTTTTATGTTAATCATTTAATTTCTTTTTGTTATTTTTGCAAGAATTCTTGAAGTGGGAAGGTTGTATACAATCTGTTGTTTGATGCACTGAGCAACTCTTTAACAAGATATTCTTATCCCTACTTTAACTAAGCAACTTCCCTGCCAAAGTCACAAAAGTAGTGAGTGGGATTGAAGCAGGATGATGTTTCTAACTACAAGGGCCTGGGGGTCTAGTTTGGATGGTACCTTCCTAGATGTATCAACCTTTCAAAAGAAACAGCAGCAATCAACAGCAAAGCTCTAGAGTCTGTTAGAATTCGGCCAAATCTTTGCTCTCTACTTGCTAATTGGGTGACCGTGAAAGTAGCTTAGTCTTCATAGCCTTTATTTCTTATTCTGTAGAATGAGAGTGCTTATAAATACCTCTTGGATTATTTGTGAATTCATATACCCATCCACTTATCCAAACTTCCACTACCCGATTTATTCATCCATCCACCAAATATATGACAATTATGTGCCAGGCACCATTTTAGGCATTTGAAATGCATCTATGGAGAAGATAAAACTACTGCCCTCTGGGACCTGCATTCTTTGGGGGAAGCAGTCAATGACTAATCAACAAATCAATATGTATATGGAGGTATGACAATTAAGTTTGCGAACTCATCCTAGGAAAAGTGCTACACACCTCATTGCTGAATATCACTATGGTTACCTTTGAAGTACTTCCCTTGGGAAGCTATTCACTGACACCAGTGCCTCGTCCACCCTACAAAGCAATTTTGGAAGTTTTTTTCTGTAATGGCCATCAGAGCTGACATCGTATTACCCTTGATGTCCTGAATGTCATCAAAATGTCCTCCTTTCAATATTTATTTTATCTTCAGGTAAAGAAAGAAGTTATTGGGGGTCAGATCAGGTGAGTAGGGAGGGTGTTCCAAAACAGTTCTTTGTTTAACGCTAAAAATTCCCTCACACACAGTGCCATGTGAGCTGGTGCATTGTCATGATGCAAGAACCATGAATTGTTGGTGAAAAGTTCAGGTCGTCTAACTTTTTCATGCAGCCTTTTCAGCACTTCCAAATAGTAAACTTGATAACTGTCCAGTTGGTACAAGTTCATAATGAATGATCTGATATCAAAAAAAGGTTAGCAACATTGTTGCAACAAGTGTGTGAACTTAATTGTCACGCCTCGTAAACTAGAATGTGAGATAGTGACAAGAGGTGTGGAGAAGGTACAGAGCCGTGTTGAGGACCATGAGAAGTCAGGGGCCTGGACAAGGATTAAATGAGATAACACAAAATATGCTTAGCATGGTACTTGACACCATTGGAATCCTGGGAAAATGAAAATAAAAAAGCAGACGTGGGTGATGCCCAGGATCACATGTTCATTGCCCAGCCTAGAGAGCATCAGCTCTGAGAGTTACTTTGTCCCACTGGCTATTAGGGGAGAGTCTCTGGATGCTTTCGCTGATGTCATGAACATGTGATGAATCCAACTGGTGTTTCTCTGAATCTGTGCTTACCAAGCATCTTCTAATCATGATTTAACTTCCCATGTAAACCTGCCCACCTGGAGAGTATTCTGATTGGACAGACTTCAAGTACTCAGCTTCGGTTTGCAGCTATTTCTCATTACACATTGACACAGAGGCACTCTAATTATGGCGTGGTTCCCTATGTAGCTTGGCCACATGGAGTGAATGTACTGATCACACGGACTTTGATTATTCCAGTTCCTGTCACAGCCCCTGCTCATTGTAAGTTAAGAATTGGCATTCCAATTGAATACATTCACCTTCTGAACTTAAGTAATGTTAGTGCCAGGCACATAGTAGGCACTCAGTGAACTTTCACCAATTAATGGATTGAGATTTCTCCCTGGCCCATGGCAAAATCAGACTTTCAGGGGTTGATTCAGCACACGGATGATGGCTGCTACTCTGCAGGGCCTCCCGGGAGCTGGCCTGCTGGTTTCCCAGGCAGATACCCACTGTCATTGCATGGACTGAGCACATGGGCTGATTTTTGTACATCAATAACGGCTTTGAACTCCTGCTTCAAACCTATTCCAGGGCTGGGAGGGGGAATTGAAAAGTCAAGTGGAGTGACTGGAGGGCAAGAACTCTGCTCCTCTACTCCAGGGTAAGTCCAGCTGCTAGGCAAATTCAAGAGCAGGGCTCCCAAATACAGTTATATTCCTGGGAGCAACGTTTTCCCCCACTTGCAGAACCCGAACCCGGGAAGGGCAGAGGTCAGGAGGCTGAGGGCGGGGCAGGGTAGTGGGACCCACGTGGCTCCTGCTGATGTGAGTCAGTGCATGGCCTCTAATCACGATAACAGCAATACGATTCATTTAGGATTCAACAGGCGCTGCATTCAATACTTGACTCGTCGTTTCTCTTCATTTCACCCGCCCTGCAGTCCACTGCGTATATCAGCTAGTGACTTCTCTTCCCTTTGAATCAAACCCACATTTTTTACAAACTTGTTTGACAAATTTGTTGATGGCTTTTGGCTAAACAAACATCATGCATGAACCCATTGGATTCTCTGTGATTTCCAGCCCAATAGTCTCTTATTTTTCTGAGTTTTATACTAAGAGATATCATCTTGTATCCTGTTAGGCATGTAGGAGTATCTTGCTTTTGCTACTGTCTGATTCATTCCTCCTGTGGCTCAGTTTATATAACCCTTCTTGAGGAAAGGCCTTGATGGTTGGCGGCTGATGGAGATTTACACTCCCCTGCTTACTGCCTCATTCCCTTCCCACACTCTCTACCGGCTGTTCAGTCTATGAAGCTGAGCAGAACCTGGAAACTTCAACTACGCCCAGTCATTAGAAAGCTGAGAAAATTGAATAAATATAATTGAGACTCCGTAAGATAGCATCACTGTTTTCTTTCCTACCAGGTCATGCTGCCACTTTTTTTGGTGAATATTTGGCATCTCTGGTAAACCCAACTACATAAGATTATATATGACACATATTTATTACATAAAAATGCGATTTGTTTCCCCCTAACTCTTTCAACAATTTCGTGTGGTTTTGTTGTTTGCTTTTGTATTAGATTAGTGGTTTTCAATGTCTTTTAGGTAGTGGAGTGCCTGCACGCCATGGTATGTTTATGGGATACCATTAAATATTAACTCCCAAAGCTAGACTTAAAACAACTAACCGTATAATTTTGTGACATCCCAAATGCTATTTTATATATGATTGTAATAGAGACAAAAGTTAGCACATGCAAAGATGTAATTCATTCATTCAACTATCAATAAGTGTTATTGAGTATCTGCACAAATGTTTCTCAAACTAGCCTTCATCAGATTCTCCTGGAGGGCCTATTAAAACACAATTTGTGGGGCCCCATTCAGCATTTTAACAAATTCTTGGTGATGCTGTAGTGGATGATGCTGGTCTGGAACCACACTTTTAGGCCAGATATTGGCAAACACAACCCATGGGCCAAATCTAGTCTGTCGCGTCCAGCACGATGTGGGTTGTGGGGAGGGAGAAAGGCGGCGCAGGGTTAAGAAAAGACAGTGGCCATGAATAGAGTGCAAGCACAGGCCAAGGGGAACAGTTTCAGAGACTGAACCCGAATCGGGTCAACTTGTAGTTTTTATTGGTAAATTTCTAAAAAGGTAATGATTGTTAATCTCAAGATCTGTGTTAGTAGCCTGCTGGCCATCTTTCCGAAAGTTCCCATTGTGTTCCAGCTTGTACTTTGCCTTCACACACACACACACACGCACGCACGCACATCTCCAAGGAATCCATTGAAGGGAAGGGACCGATATATAATTCCATCGGGCCTCAGTTTGCTGAATCACTCTCTTGTGAAGTCCTGGGAAGAGCGCGGGGGAACAAACTGTTTGGCAGCTGTAAGGCAACACTAGTCCATCCTTCTTTTTGTAAATTAAGTTTTTATTGGAACACAACTATGACCATTTATTTACATATTGTCTGTAGCTGTCTTTGTGTTATAATAGCAGAGTTGAGTAGTTGAGCCAGAGACTATAAGGCTTGCAAAGCCTAAAACATTTACTCTCTGGACCTTTACAGAAAAAGGTTGTATTCTAGGTGTCATGCAGGGTCTCTGGTCCCGCTCCCCACACATGAACACAGGATATGGTGAGGCCAAAAGGAACACCAATGAAGCCATAGATGGGGGGCTCATACCACTATATTCTCTGGCGGCTGGGTTGGAGACACAGGAAGCAAGACCCACATGATCCACAATCCACAGTCCACTTCTCTGCCAACCAACCAACCCCTAGCATAGCCACGGCAGTTATATTAG
The DNA here is from genome assembly GCF_057876585.1 of Rhinolophus sinicus. Lineage (NCBI taxonomy): Eukaryota > Metazoa > Chordata > Mammalia > Chiroptera > Rhinolophidae > Rhinolophus > Rhinolophus sinicus. Next base: position 36,316,974 of record NC_142513.1, read on the forward strand.
TGGCTAATGGCTAACTGGAAACAGCTGATGGCCACCCAGCCACAACAAATGGCTATCTGATTACAGCTGATGGCCATTTAATATCAGAGCCAGCACCTTTCCACGTGAGGCCAAGAGCAGGGAAACTGTTACCTGGGACTCTGTCCCCATACTAGGTTATCAGGATAAACTTGTACAAAAGTGTAATACCATTCTTTCCTCATGGAGCTTACATCCTAACATGGTACTAAACATACAGTGACGTTCACATAAAAAGTATAGGAACAAGTCTTAATTGAGGAATTCTACTGTGGGGACAGAGCCCCAGAAAGTACTTTACAGGCTCTCGGCCTCACGTGGAGGAGTGCTGGCTCGGGTAGTAGATGGCCGTCAGCTGTGGCTGATTGGCCGTCAGCTGTAGCCAGTTAGCCAATTAGCCGCTAATATAACTGCTGTGGCTACGCTAGGAGACAGAGGAAAGAGAGAAAGAATGGGGGCTAGCAAGAAGATGGTGGCTGGGCTGGAAAGTGTGGATCCAGCCTCCATTGAGAGTATAGTGCCTCCAGTGAGACCGTAGTGGTATGACTCCCCTACCTATGGCTCCGTGGGTGTTCCTTTTTGGCCTCACCATATCCTGCGTTCTTGTATGGGGAGCGGGAGCAGAGACCCCGCAGGCTGCCCCGCACGACAAATGGCGCAGCGAGCAGGGTCTCCCGCACGACATCTACCTTTAATTATTTATAATCTAGTTATTATTTATTTCTTTCCTTTAAGGATCACTTCTCCATTCATATTTCCATAACTCTAGCTCATGCCCCAATCTCTTCAAGTCTTCATGATTTGAACTGGCCTTTTTAAACTGGTCTTTTTCTCTCACCACTTTCCTACTTTAGCATATTCTAGATAGCATTTCCAGAATAAATATCCTAAACGTAGCTATTAAATAATGATTGTGCCCAGAATAAACTTTGATGTTGCAACTTCTCCACGTTGTGGCACCAAACCACTCTCACTGCTTTATCTGCCACGTGAGATTTCCCCAAGTTGCAGGCCCTGGACTGAACCTGCTCAGAAATGGGAATAGTAGTGAGTTTTACCAGCAGGAGTAGCAAGACAAGTATCCAACGTCATCACAGGCTCTGCCACTCCCTATTTTTCTCCCTGATCCAAGCAAGAGCGACTTCACTCATTTAATTTTCCTGTAGGCCCTTGGAAGCCTATGGGTTTACAACACCAGGTCTGTATATAAACTCTCCACTAAAGCCATACAAGTTTACTTACCATCTTCTAAGTTACTTATTAGTTCTGTTTAATACAAGTAGTTTATTATTTATATTGGTTCTTGTTGTGCAGGGGGGCCTGCAGTTTCTCTGCTCCCGCTCCCCACATAAGAACTCAGGATATGGTGAGAACAAAAAGGAACACCCACGGAGCCATAAGTAGGGGAGCCATACCACTATATCTTCGCTGGCGGCATCCTCCTCTCTGCAATCCACTCTTGTTAGCTCAGCCATCATCTTCTTGCTAGCCCCCATTTTTTTTGCTAGCGTAGCCACAGCAGTTATATTAGTGGCCAATGGCTCACTGGTTACAGCTGACAGCCAACTAGCCCCAGCTGATGGCCATCCAATCACAGTTGATGGCCATTTACTACCTGAGCCAGCACCTTTCTATGTGAAGCCGAGAGCCTGGAAACTGTTCTTTGGGGCTCTGTCCCCACAGTTCTCTATTACTTATCTATTACTAGTAACTGTCTCAAAACTGTGTGTCTTAAAACAACAGTAGATTGTTTTTCTCGCTTATTTTCTGTGAGACAAGATTTAAGGACTGGCTTATTTGTGGCGCTTTTGCTCAGGGGCTTTCAGGAGCTTACAGTTAAGATATTTGTCACAGGGTGTCAGGCAGGATCTCTTCTGGGGTTTCTAGGCCTGCTCCCCGCATAAGAACGCAGGATATCGTGAGGCCAAAAAGGAACACCCACGGAGCCATAAATAGGGGAGTCATACCACTATAGTTTCACTGGCAGCTGGGCTGGAGACACAGGAAGCAGGAGCCACACGATCCTCAGGCTGCCGTCCACTTCTCTGCCAATCAACCAACCCCTTGCTAACTGCACTCTGTGCTTGCCAGCTCAGCCACCATCTTCTTGCTAGCCCCCATTTTCCTGCTAACATAGCTGCGGCAGTTATTTTAGTGGCCAATAGCTCACTGGTTATAGCTGAAGGGCAACTACCACAGCTGATGGTCATCTGATCACAGTTGATGGCCATTTACTACCTGAGCCAGAACCTTTCCACGTGAGGCCGAGAGCCTGGAAACTGCACTCCTGGCTCTGTCCCCCCAATATTGATCTGGATTACAGTTGTCTGAAGGTTCACTCTAGCCTAGGGATCAGCTAGATGCAGATCACTTACCATACAGCTGGCTAATCGGTGCTGGTTGTGGCCTGTATGCCTCAGTTCTCACCACATGGATCTTTCCTTCTCATGCAATGGAGGCTAGCTTCTCACAGAACAAGTGAGCCAAGAAAGCAAGACATAAGCCACAGCGTTTTCGAAGGTGTAGCCTCAGAAGTCACGTTCCATTATTTCTGCATTTTTCTATTTGTTACACAGGTCAGTCCTAATCAGAGTGGAAGAGAATGAGGCAGGCGTGTAAGTATCAGGGATGAATCAGTGGGTCATTTTAAACCAGGATGCCACATAGTTTCAGCTCTCTCCTACTCGAGGTAGGGAATTCACCTTCACCATTTTCTCCCTATCTGGAATGTTCTCTTGTTTTTTTCATTTCCTGAATCAAACCATCTCTTAATGCTCACCTTGGTCCCATCTTCCCTGCGACATCTTCTCTGACTCCTTTTGCCTGAAGAAATTGCATCTTCCCTTGTTCTCCTGTGGCCTCATTATTTGTATCACACATTTTAGCAGTTACTCACATATAAGAAGTGATTCATATTCAGAAATGAAATAGTCCAAAGAGCTCAGCCCTTTCTGAATAAGGAAATCCTTTAATATTACTACAAAAACACATGTGAGGCATTGAAAAAAAAAAAAAAAAAAAAACCTTAATTAGAGATTGAGCTGCATTATGTAATGTACTATGAGTAATATTGACATGGTGTATTTTATATACTTAAGAGATGAATATCTACCAGACAAGTACTACTGGAATGTAAATAGTCATATGAATGATGTAGGGATCCAGTTAAATGCAGACTGAGATTCAGTAGGTATAGGGTAAGGTCTGAGATTCTGCCTTTCTAACAAGCTCCCAGGTGATGCTAATGCTGCTGGTCCATGGAGCGTACTGAGCAGCATGGTACTAGAATATGGGCATAAAATAGAATATGAATTTAACGTAGCTTGAAGAAGAGAAGTAGTGAAGGCAATCATGGCAATGTTCAATTACTAGAAATCGCAAGGCATTAATATTTAAAAACTTGAATCACCAAAATATTTCTTTATTATTCTGTTGTACCGTCCATTATTTTTATACATACATATCTGTCTTACCTCTTCTTGATTTTAGTTTCTTCTGGATTGAGTACATTCATGTCACCCACAGAATTGAATGATAGTTCCTTTTCCTGAGTTGGTACTCAATAGATGTCCACTGCTTGATTGCTCTGCTGCTGATTCTGTGCCAGTCCTTTATTAATTCCCATCAATACTTCACAAGATTTTCTCTTCCTAGAATATTTCAGTTTTCAGTGTGGGCATCTCGAAATGCCTTTCCACTATAAATATGAATTTATTTGCTTTGTTTACAATGTTTTATAATACATAACACAATTCCACATAATAAAATAAAACATTAACTATTAGGTCTAAATACCTACTAAATTAAATTAACAAGATCAAATTAATAGAAATTAACACAATCAAATGAATGGAAAAAATTCTAATGCACAGTTACACCCCAAACCAATTAAATCAGAATCTTCAGGGTTGGGCCCAGGTAAAGGTATCTTTTTAAAGCTTCCCAAGAAATTCCAACATGAAACAAATTTGAGGACCACTAGTTTAATTCACATCCTAGTAGGTTTTAAAATAGAATGATTGTATTTTTGTTACTGTGCCCCAAAGCATGTTTCTTACAATATATAAAATATCAATGAAGACCAAGTCAGAGAAAAGTTTTTACTTTATTTCTTTGCTTACAGGATGCAATTGTATCAATTTAGGAATAGTATAGATAAGCTACCGTAATTTTTGTAATCTTTAAGCAATCTAACTTTTCCTTAAATAAGTAAAGTTTCTTAATTAGACAGAATTTACTGATGTAGGTTGTGCCTTTTTTTTTTAAGTGGACATGTCAAATCATTTTGCCAAATTATTTTAGTAATTTTAAAACATGATGACATTTTGCAAATATTTTGTATCTGCTCGTCAAAGTTTATCTCACTTCTAAGTAGGATGTTGTTCAATGCCTGCCATATAAATGTTAGCATCAAAAAAGATCTGTTTCATTTAGGAGTGTTTTACTTGAAGGAAAATAATGTCACTTATTTTTTTACTCAATGTCAGAAACTGCAAAAGGTAAAATAAAGTAGTGTAGGACAGTTGATAGAGCCCTAAACATAAAGTCAGAATACCAGGCATCTCTTTGAAGCTCTGCCTCTTACTAGCTGCGTGAACCTTGGCAAGTCTCTTCACTTCTGCTGGTCTCCAGTGTTTCATTTGCAAAACGAAGGTATATAAAAATCAAGGTATATAAAATTCCTGTAGCTGGAAAAAGGTAAGGTGAGCATGCAATGCGCTTTGAGTGCTTCTAAATCAGGCACTGCGTGAAGTGATTTAAAATAATTCTCACAGAACTCTCAAACGTTCAATGATTCATTCTATGGGAGAATTTTCAAGTGGACAGATACAAAAATCACTAGGTTATTAAAGTAAGCCCATGAAAAATCAGGTGACATAGGAAAAAGAAAAACAAACAACATGAATTGCTTTGATTTTGATTCTCTCATAGAAAGGGAATTTTATACATCATCAATTCCAACCACTTTGTTTTACAGATGAGGAAACTGACGCTCAGAAAGCTCAAGTGACTTACTATTACTGACACATAAAAGAGTATGCTAATAGGGGTGAGAATTTGTTCAGGTTAATAGTACAATCCTTTACTTCAACTGAGAGCTTTAGCATCATCATAATTCCATGTTATTCTGCACTGAGGAGGAGGTAGTTCTAAGATTTATATCCATGTTAATTCAGAATTTCTGAAGCTAGCATCTCAGCATGTGACACATGGGTCCTGACATTACAAATCCTGATTGGCATAGCAAGGGTTGCTACCATTGGTAACATCTAAGTTGGATACCTTATAGACAAATACTTTTTGTAGCTGGATTCACAAAGGTTGTTACCTTCCAGGCGAAAAGCCATGGTTCTTCCACTACTCTAAAAGTCATAGATAGTAAATTATACCATGACATAGTATTGACATACATACATACATAAATATTTATAGTCATACAGAGTAACTTACACAGAAACATCACTGGGACCATGAACTCACCTGATCCTGGGAGAAGGAATTGAGTGTGAAGGCCTAAAAACTCCATTATCAAAGACTGGCCTATGGAGCAATTAATTCAACATCATTCCAGGGGTAGGAAAGCGATGCCCAGATGAGATGTGTAGCTTAAGTTCTGGTGACGTCTATCAAGTGACTGTGTTAATCATCTAGTTAGTCAATAACAGTGACAAATAATTATTATGCCTCTACCATATGCGAGGTACTTGTTAGGCAGTGGGGATATGGTGATGACAAAAATATCCATGCCTTCAAGGAGTGTACATTCTAGTGGAAAGATAAAGATGCCAAAACATGTTTACAAAAAAAAATAAAATAAAAAAAATAAGACCATGTTAGGTATTGATGAGTGTGACGAGGAAGCTAGAAAGGGAAATATGATGAGAATGGAAGATGAAGGGTAAGGGATGCAGGCTGTGGCTGGTCACAGAGCTTTTCTCTTAGGGGTGGTGATGTTTAAACTGTGATTTAAATGATAAAAGGGAAGCAGTATCAGAAAGTTTGGGGGAAAAGTCTGTTAAACATATAGAGTAGCAAATGCATCTTCCTGAGATGAGAATAAGAAGCTTAGCACTTCTCCAAGAGGAGAAATTTTAATAGAGGTGGTGTTGTGCGGGGCGGCCTGTGGGGTCTCAGCTCCCGCTCCCCACATAAGAACGCAGGATGTGGCGAGGCCAAAAAGGAACACCCATGGAGCCATAGGTAGGGGAGTCATAGCACTATATTCTCACTGGAGGCTGGAGTCACCCGACGTGCTACCTGCCGTCCCCTTTTCTGCCTGCCAAACGACTCCCCTCAACTCCCCAGTCAGCGCAGCCATGGCAGTTATATCAGTGGCCAATTGGCTAACCGACCACAGCTGATGGTCAACTAGCCACAGCCGATAGCCATCTACTACCCGAGCCAGCATATTTCCACATGAGACCAAGAGCCTGGAAACTGCTCTCCAGGGCTTTGTCCCCTCAGGTGGGTTTTTGAAATCTTTATTTAACTCAAACATTTACTAATTTATTTGTTATGCATTCATAAATATATGTATTGAGGACCTACTTTGCGTCATGCATTATTCCAATACAGTTCCCTGACCTTGTGATGCTACATTCTCATGGGGACCACAGACAATACATAATACATAATAATAAGCAAATTGTATAATATGTCAGAAGATAAGAGCTATGGAAAAAAGAAATAGGGTAAGGAGACCCAGGAGTGTGGAGATGGAGTGGTTAGGGAGGACCTCATTGAGAAGGTGAGACATCAGCCAAAACTTGAAGCACACAAGGGAAGTAGCCATGCAGATATGTGGGAAAGAACATACTGAGTAGCGAGACCCACAAGCACAGTTGTGTTGGAGAAACAGCAAGGAAGCCAGTGTGGCTGTGGCAGAGTGAGTAAGGAGAAAAACAGTGGGAGACACGATCAAATCGGTGATGGGAGACTGATCACACACACTAATGCCAAGATTTTGGCCTTTCCTCTGAGAGAAATGAGTTAGCATTGAGGGTCTTTGCTGCCATTCTAAGGTGAGTGTAGGCATAAAAACTAAAGAATTCCATCTCAAATGATAGCAAAAGCACCTAGGTAAGCCGGGCTTCCCACAAAGTGGTGAGATCATGGGATGAAGTCCCACCACCATGTCAGGCCGCGGTGGTCTTGTGGACGGTGGGGAGGGGGAAGAGCAGTCTGGATCTTGTAGGCGCCCACTATTTAAAAAGTGCATTACTTTCTTGGGAAAATATTTTTATAATTCTTTATGTAGAAACCATATAATTCTTTTATGTAGGAACCATTTTGACTTCGTAAAATGGCAATAACAAGCTATTCCCTTAAATTAAAATATACACACATACCCAAAGCCATATAAAAAAAAGTACCTGAAGCAGTCCATAAAACTTTAAATTTCAGTAGAGTTCTAATGAGGGAAACTACAGCATTTTTGCTGTCCTCATTAAGCATCTTATGTGGAGAAGAACTCTGAATATCTGCATCCAAAAGGGAAGTTATCCTCTCCTTTTATCTCTAACAGATGTGGGGATCAAATGTTTATTGGCGTGAAAAAGTGTTTTCATTAAAGGAAACCCTGTCAAGTAGTAGGATTTTCTTTTATTATGTTGTTTTATGCACACAACATTCATTTTGAAATCACTGAGGCCACATAAACATGAAAGAAGTAATGTAGTATTTTTATAACATATGTTTGTCTGTCACTGCTGTTTTGGCACAATTTGTCCCACAGTGATCTTTGGGTTAGTGGATTCTAAATAGCTGCCAGTCTTGACCTTCCAGGGGCCTCAAGGACAGTGATGCATCAATCTATGGAGACTACTTTTGGGGCTCCAGATTTTTGCTAACACATAAGCAAAGTTTTCTTTTCCTGACGTTATTTTATTCATCTGTGCCATTTCCTTCCACTGTCCACTATAAAAACCGAATTAAATTGTATTAGGAATAACAAGGAGGAAAAATAACTCATTCATATTTTATTGTTTTAATATCTTTCATTACTATCAACAGTGATTTATGTTTCCTCATCCCTGTTCCTTCCTTTTGTATTTTCCATGTATATCAAGCGTGTTGAATGAGGGCAACCAGTAAATAGGCTTTCAGGGGAGAAAGTGTGTGTTGAAAGTATGAGGCCAGGTCAATGAAGGTTTATTTTCTCATCGATCTTTCACTTTGCTTTCTAAACAGGGTACACTGTACGCTATTGATCAGTTACGGGGAGGAGGGGTAGGTAATACCCAGTAGTTATATGTTATACATTGTCTGTTAATTGCTGAAATAAATGGGAAGTAGGAAAAGTGCTTTGTGTAGATGGAAAGCTCTGGACTTTTGACAATGATGTTCTTCTCAGTTTGTTAAGAAACATCTTTTTTTTTTTCCTCCACAGACACACCCAGCCTTCACTGTCATGTTAGCCATTTTCATTTCTCCCTGCTTGGTTCTGAGCAGCCGCTGGCCTTCCTGGGGCGAAAGAGCCTCCATTTGCTCTAAGCTCCTTGCTGGGTGTAGTGATTGCCTTCACATCCCGTCGTGACTGCAGTGGACACTTCAGCTCAGGGAAATTGAGTGTGCTTTTCCTGACCACTACATTTTGCTTTTGTGATTTTATTCCAGAGAGAGAGAGAGAGGTTGAGAGAGAGAGAGAGATCAGAATATTTATTCTTGGATGCTGGTATATACTACATTTCTACTGGCATACGCTTTCAATCCACTCCTGACAACTGGCCCGAATCAGTGTCTGCTCCAGAATAATATCATTCTTGCTTGAGGTTTCTTAGGTGAAAACCATGACGGTCCCCATTTTGCTGGCTTTTTGTGTGTTACTGATTAAGGAAGAATAACTGGTGGAGTGGGCATCTGACACCATTTCTTAAATACTGCTAGCATGATTTTCCCCTGCAGCACCCCCTGAGTTGCAAGCATTTGATTTGGATTTTTCCTACTCCCTTTCTTGAAATGAATGATCATCACTTTCTTCAATGATTCTTGGTTATTCTCTTTGAAAATGAAGGCAAACCGAGTATATTATTCCTGGAGAATACTCCAGCCCCATTCTTTGAGGATTCCACCTTGTACCTTAAATTGATCTGGCAGTCCAAATGTTGCTTCTAACATACATATTTATTTAAAGGCACAGAACACGCATCTTCAGACTTTTTCTCAAAAAGTCTAGAGAATAAATATTTTAAGCTTTGCAGGTCATATAGTCTCTGTCACAGATGCTCAACTCTGAATTGTACTGTAAAAGCAGCCATAGACAATATGTAAATAACCATTCCTGTATTGCAACAAAACTTTACTCACAGAAACAGATGGTAGACTGCAGTTATCCCAGAGGAAATCATTTTCTGACCCTTGGTATGGAAGATGATTCTTGGAGCTTTTGGCATAGCTGATTTCTGTCTGCTCTTAGTTGAATAAGAAAATGTAGCCAAGGGTCCTACCAGCAACCTCCCTCTCAAAAATGATTTCTGCTGACCTAATTACACATCTTGTTTTTCACTGTATTTGCTCTAGACTCATCATCCACAGAGTAGGGAAGTGCCACTGAAGTTGTTGCTTTGGAAAACAGAGGTTCAAGAATCCCAAACTCTCTATACTATGGCTTTACTTTGTCATCCAAGCTTGGAAGGGCAGCTTTCAGTTTGGCTCCCAGGCCCTGTCTCCATGGCTAGCTTTCCTTATTTGAGTCAGGGAAGAAATCCTACAATCTCCTAATCTCACTTTAGCAGCATCACTAGCCCTGTAATAGGAACACCATGCACGTGCCTGCCCTTTGACATTGTGGACAGCTTTCTATGTGCCTTTCCTGATATGATCCTGGGCCAATCACTTGAAGCAATTATCATCATCATCATCATCATCATCATCATCATCATCATCATTTTATTTTTTAAGATTTTTGTTAAAATATAGCTAACATACAACATTATATTAATTTCAGGTGTACATCATAGTTATTCAGTAGTACCCACCTGGCACTATCCAGAGTTATTACCACATTATTGCTTTTATTCCCTTTGCTAAAGAAGTGATCGCCATGATAAGTCTAGCAACCCTCTGACACTACCACGCTATCACAATATTATTGACCACATTGCCTATGCTGTGTGTTGCAGCCCTAAGAGTTATTTATTTTATATCTGGAACTGTGAACGTCTTATTCTTCTTTACCTTTTCTCCCCTTTTATAATTTTTTAAGTTAGAATTGATATTCAATATTACTTTATATTAGTTTCAGGTGTTTCCACATAGTGGTTAGACACTATGTATATAATTTAAGAAGTAATCCCCCCGGCTAGTACCCACCTAGCACTACACATCATTATTAACATATTATTGATTATATTCCCTATACTTTACATCCTCATCACTACTGATTTTTATTTCTTAATCCCTTAACCATTTTCACTCTGCCGCCACCCCATCCCATCTAGCACCCTGATAGATCTAATACCCATCTGACATCATACATAGTTATTACAATATTATTGACTATATTCCTTATGCTATATTCTACATCCCATGACTACTGTGTAACAACCAATTTGTATTTCTTAATCCCTTTTCCTTTTCATTCACCCCCTAACACCCCTCCTACATGGCAACTGTCAAAATGTTCGCTGCATCTATGAGTTTGTTTCTGTCTCCTTTGTTTATTTTGTGTTTATGATTCCACTTATAAGTGAAATCGTATGCCATTTGTCTTTCACTGTCTGAGTTACTACACTCAGTACAACACCCTCTGGGTTCATCCATATTGTCACAGATGACAATATCCCATTCTTTTTATGGCTGAGTAATATTCCATTGTATATATGCAGCACCTCTTCTTTACTCATTCATCCATTGAGGGACACCCAGGTTGCCTTCATATCTTGGCTTATGTAAATAATGCTGCAATGAAAATATATGGATTAGCATGTCCCCTCAAAGTTGTATTTTGGGTTTGCTTGGATAAATACCCAGAAGTGGGATTACTAGGTTCTTCTTTGTCTCTTGTTATACTCTTTGTTTTACAGTCTATTTTGTGGGGTATAATTATTGCTTCCCCAGCTTTTGCTTGTTTGATTGTTTCCATTTTCATGAAATAGTCTTTTTCCATCCCTTTACTTTTAGTCTATTTGTGTCTTTCAATCTGAAGTGAATCTTTTGTAGGCAGCACATGTAAGGGTTTTGTTTTCTTATCTTTTCAGCTCCCTTGTCTTTTGATTGGAACATTTAATCCATTTGCATTGAAAGTAATTGTTGATAGGTATGTAGTTATTGTAATTTTACTATTCATATTTTAAACTTTTATTATTATTTTTGTCTTAAAGAAGTGCTTCTAAGATTTGTTGTAATACTGGTTTGGTGGTGATAAACTCCTTTAGCATTTTCTTGTCTTGGAAGCTCTTTATCTGTCCTTTGATTCTAAATGATGGCTTTGCTGGGCATAGTGGTCTTGGTTGTAGATCCTTGCTTTTCATCACATTAAATATTTTGTGCCAAACCCTTCTGGCCTGCAAAGTTTCTGCTTAGAAACCAGCAGACAGTCTTATGGGAGCTCCCTTGTAGGTAACTAACTGTTTTTCTCTTCCTGCTGTTAGGATTCTTTCATTGTCTTTAACCTTTGGCAGTTTAATTATGATGTGTCCTGGTGTTGGCTTCTTTGGGTTCATCTTGTTTGGGACTCTCTGAGCTTTCTGGGCTTGTATTCTGAGCTATTTCCTTCACCAGGTTTGGGAAGTTTTCTGTCATTCTTTCTTCAAGTGGTTTTCAATTCCTTACTCTCTCTCTCTCTCTCTCTCTCTCTCTCTCTCTCTCTCTCTCTCTCTCTCTCTTTTCCTTCTGGTACCCCTATAATGTGAATGTTGGTATGTTTAATGTTGTCCCAGAGGAACCTTAAACTCTCCACATTTTTTAGATTCTTCTTTCTTTTTGCTGTTCTGATTGGGTGTTTTCTGCTACTTTATCTTCTAAATCACTGATTTTATTCTCTGCTTCATCTAATCTACTGTTGATTCCATGTAATGTATTCTTCATTTGTCACTATATTCTTTATTTCTGACTGGTTCTTATTTTATGATTTTTATCTCCATTTTTATATTTTCTATCTCTTTGTTGAAGTTCTTTCTGAGGACATTGAGCATCCTTACAACCAGTGTTTGGAACTCTGCATCTGGTAGATTACTTGGCTCCCTTTTCATTAGCTCTTTGCTGGAGCTTTGTTCTGTTCTTTCATTTGGGACATGTTTCTTTGTCTCCTCATTTTGGCAGCCTTCCTGTGTTTGTTTCTACATGTTAGGTAGGGCTGCTGTGTCTCTTGGTCTTAGTAGAATGACCTTATGTACTAGGTGTGCTGTAGGGCTCAGTGGTGCAGTCTTCCTGGTCACTCGAGCCGCACACTCCAGGTATATTCCTTGTGTGGGTTGTGTGTGCCCTCCTTGCGTAGTTGAGCTTTGGTTGCTATTTGCATGTCAATAGGAAGGATTGACCCTCAGGCTTATTGGTTGTGAGGACTGGCCATGACTACAGTGGAGGTGTTGTGGTTCAGGGGCTGACCCTACAGAGCAGGATCTGCCTCAGCAGGTCTCTGGTGCCTGCCTAATCTTCCCTTTGAGTGTGTCATCCTTGGAGGTGGCTGGGTGATGTTCTTTTCAAAGCTGGCCACTGAGGGTGCCAGCCCCAGGACAACCTGGGAGGGGACCTGCTGCAGGTCAAGTTCAGCTTCAACCAGTGCCCCATCTAAGAGGCAGAGAGGACCTGTCTGGAGCCACAAAGAAATCTGCAGATGTCTACCACCTGTGCCATGCTTGGAAGTGCCTTGAGAGGCCAAGCTGTGAACCAAAGTTGGTTGTCCCTAGTGCTGGGCTTAGGGCTACTCAGCCCAAGGTCATACTCAAGGATATTCTGCTTGTTTGGGTTCTGTGACCCTTTGAGAGACACTAGGAAAGGATCTGCAGCATAAGCCAAGGCAGGCGGTTTGTATGAAAAAGCCACTGGAAGTGGCTTGGATGTACCCAAAAGTTGGGCGGGGCAGGATCTCGAATCATCAGGGTGTGGTGAACAAACGTATTATCAAGCTCGATGAAGACTCACCTATGGTAGCTGCCTGCTTCTGCACTCTGGGAAGAGGGAGGGCTCAACAAAGAAACCATGGTTTTTGCCAGCTTCTCCATCCAGGAGAAAGCTGCCCCTCAATCCCCCATCCCAAAGCCAGACAACTCAGTTCCCCACCATATGTCCCTGCTGCTTCTCCAGCTGACATCCCAGTGCTGGAGCTCAGAGCCAGTGATTCCACCAGTGAGTAAGCTTGTGTGTTGTCCCTTTCAAAGGAGTGCCTGGGACTCAAGCTGCCCTACATCTCACTCAGTCACAATCTCTGCTGGTTTTCACAACCAAAAATTATGGGGACTTCTCTCTCTGACACTGGAACCCTGGGCTGGGGAGGGGCTGGGTCCCCTCAATCTTTCGGGGGGCCCTCAGTAGCTGTGATATCCCTTCCAGTTTTTAATGGTCACATGTGCGTATAACACCAGCTCATTCCACATCTCTGCCCCTCCTACCAGTCTCGAGGTGGCTTCTTTTGCATGTCCTTAGTTGTAGAGCTTCAGTTCCACTGATTTGTAGGTGATTCTCAATGATGGTTGTTTTGTAGTTTAGTTGTAATTTTGATGTGGTTGTGAGAGAAGGTAAGCACAGTGTTTACATACTGTATCACCTTGACCTGAATCATTTTATTTACTGTTTCTACTATTAAGAAAATAGACCTAAGGAGGTTGAGTGTCTTGCCCAAGGTTCTGTATCAAATCATATGCAGTGGAATTAGGTTTCATCTACAGGTACCCTGGGATCTATCCTCTATCTGTCACCATTCCTCAGGCCTGATTCACTTGAGGGTCTGGCTTTCACCACTCTTGTTTCACATCTTTTCTCAGCTAAATTATCAAAACTCTGAGATGCCAGACACCATTTTCTGGAAAGGAGGAAAGCTACAGAAGACCATTGAGGCTGAGAATGTTTCAAAATATATAGTGCTTTCCACCAGCAGCAATGGTAGTAGGAGACGAATCTTTGGTCAAGAATTTTCAAGAGTGCATCTCTTCCTTTAGAGTTGAGAAAAACCAGTGCTATCCATAGATGCTTTCATCAACTCTGGTTCCCAGTGCTCTTGTAAAATGGCTGAATCTTCACACTTTGTGAACCCTGGCCCTGGGATGCAGGGTCTGATCTAGTCAGGAGTAAGTTACAGGAGACTAGTGACCAAAGTGAGATGGTCTTACCCAAGCAGTGTGAAAGGCAAACACAGAAATAAATGGTAATGTTGAATACTCATAGTCCATGAAATCCAGGAGGCCAGGAGGAAAGGCTGAAGATTAAGAGTAAATAATGTCAAAGCAGGTGATGAAGTTAGGGTGTAGAAGCAGGAGTTATGTGCTAGTAAACACACACACACACACACACACACACACACACACGAGGTATAAACAGAAAAGAGATGATAGTGGTGGCATATAACCATTTGCCACCAGGGCACTCTACCTGGCATAAATGTGTGTTGACTACACACATTAAAAATAAATAACCAAGCAAACCAACAAAATCCAGTCATCTTAGGGCAGCTGATCGTCTGCTTAGTTCTTTAACAGGGAGCCAAACACAGGAGAACTAAGACATGACAGAAGTAGATCCATAAGGATTCTCCCCCTGTTGTCTCAAGTACAGAAGTTTATTGGAAACTGCTGTATTAAGAGCTTGGCTTCTACTGCTTACTGTTCCTTACACAATTATCTTAAATCCTCTGCTAAAGGACATTTGAGCTACCTTCTTCCAATAGATATTTGTTTGTTTATATCTGAAGTAGAAAGGGATTTGAAGTAAACAAAATATGTAGCCAAAAAGCCAAGATGTTGAAGAAACCAAGCATAGGCCCTCTTTTGTTAAAAAGTCTAAGGGAAATAAAAAGGACAGTCATATAAGCTGGATAGTTTCTAAACGAAACATGGAGTGTTTCGTCCTGATTAGGTTCTTAACACAACCCCTATAATGAATCACTTACTCTTAAATGAAACCTGGGCTATTCCTGTGAAATCCCAATAAAATGACTAAAGGAGAATCCCAGAATCTTTTTACAAATATGTGCCATATACTTTAATTTTTACTAATAAATATGCATATATAAATATATACATATATTTATAATATAGATATGTACATATCTATGTATGTATAAGTTTATACTGTGTGTACATATATACATATATATCTTGTTTCAATTAAGTATGCAAATTATATATACTCCCAGTTTTTCACTTTTTTAATTTTTAAAAAATTTTTAATTTTTTTTCACTTTTTTAATTTTTATAAACTTTTTTTTCCCAAATAGATGGTACAGAGAGGTTCCATGTATACTTTGCCCAGTTTTCCATAATTTTTCATTTTTATATAGCTGCAGTACAATATCAAAACCAGGAAATTGTCATTGGTACAATGTGTATGCATAGTTCTGTGACATTTTATTACATATGTATATTTGTATAGCCAATCCCAAAATCAATGTATAGAATTATTCCATCACATTTATCTCCCTCTCCCCCACCATTCCTAACCTCTGCAACCACTAATCTGTTCTCTATCTCTAAAATTTTGTCATTTTGAGAATTTTATGGTCTTTTCTTTTTGGCTTTTTTCACTCAGCATAATGCCCTAAGCTCCACCCAAGTTGTTGCACATATCAATTGCTCATTCGTTTGGTTTTGTGTGTTTTTTTGTTTTGTTTTGTTTTTAATACTTAGCTTATTTTATTTTATTTTAAATTAGGGAATATTGGGGAACAGTGTGTTTCTCCAGGGCCCATCAGTTCCAAGTCATTGTCTTTCAATCTTGTTGTGGAGGGCGCAGCTCTGCTACAAGTCCAGTCACCATTTTCAATCTTTAGTTGCAGGGGGCACAGCCCACCATCCCATGAGGGAATTGAACTGGCAACCTTGTTCTTGAGAGCTTGCACACTAACCACCTGAGCCATTCGGCCACCCCTCCGGAAGCTCAGCGACAGTTTATTGTCTTCAATCTAGTGGAGGGTGCAGCTCACTGGCACATGTGGGAATCGAATCAGCAACCCTGTTGTTCAGAGCTCGCGCTCTAACCAACTGAACCACCCGACCACCCCTGCTCGTTTTTATTGCTGTATGTATTTGGGTCGTGTTTTTTAGTTTTTAATCTAATCTGCCAAGCATTGTCTTTTAATTGATGTTTTTTATTTTATATTCTTTGTTGAAGTATAATGACATAATATATTAGTTTCAGGTGTACAATATAATAATTTGATATTTGTGTACACTGAGAAATGATCACCACAATAAGTCTAGTTACCATTCATCACCATACCTAGTTATAACTTTTTTCTTTTTTAAAAGATTTACTCTCTTAGCAACTTTCAAATATGCAATACAGCTTTATTAACTGTAGTCACCATGCTATACATTACATCCTCGTGACATATTTATTTTATAACAGGAAATATGTACCTTTTGACCCCCTTCATCCAGTTTGCCTACCCCGCACCCCTATCCCCTCTGGCAATCATCAATCTTGTCTCTAACTATAAGCTTGGTTTTGTTTTATTTTGTTTTTTGTTTTTTTGTGTTTTTTTTTTGTTTTTCTTAGATTCCACATATAAGTGAGATCACTCAGTATTTGTCTTTCTCTGACTTATTTCACTTAGTATAATGACCTTAACGTCCATCCATGTTGTCCCAAGTGACAAGAGTTCATTTTCTTTATGGCTGAATAGTGTATCACCATATATATATCTATATCTATATCCATATCTATCTATATCTATATCTATATCTATGTCTATGTCTATGTCTATGTCTATGTCTATGTCTATATCTATATCTATATCAATATGAAGTTCACCAACTCATTCTAGAAAAAGTGCTACATACCTCATTGCTGAATATCACTACTGTCACCTTTGACCTACTCCCCTTGGGAAGCTATGCACTGATGACAGTGCCCAGTCCACCCCTCAAAGCAA
Organism: Rhinolophus sinicus; assembly: GCF_057876585.1. Taxonomy (NCBI): domain Eukaryota; kingdom Metazoa; phylum Chordata; class Mammalia; order Chiroptera; family Rhinolophidae; genus Rhinolophus; species Rhinolophus sinicus. The sequence continues at coordinate 36,334,018 of NC_142513.1, forward strand.
TTTTGGAACTCTTTTCTGGAATGGCCATCAGAGCTGTCATCATATTACCCTTGATGTCCTGAATGTCATCAAAATATCTTCCTTTCAATATTTCCTTTATCTTTGGATAAAGAAAGAAGTCATTAGGGACCAAATGAGGTGAGTAGGGAGGGTGTCCCATTACAGTTATTTGTTTACCAGCTAAAAACTCCCTCCCAGGCAGTGCCGTGTGAGCTGGTACATTGTTGTGATGCAAGAGCCACAAATTGTTGGCTAAAGTTCAGGTTGTCTAACTTTTTTCACGCAGCTTTTCAGCATTTCCAAAAAGTAAACTTGGTTAACTGTCCACTTGGTACAAATTCATAACAAATAATCTCTCTGATATCAAAAAAAGGTTAGCAAAATCATTGCAACAAGTTTGCAAACTTAATCGTTATACCTCGTGTGCGTGTGTGTATGTGTGTGTGTGTGTGTGTGTGTGTGTGTGTGTGTGTGTGTGTGTGTGAGAGAGAGATCTTTATCCATTCATCCATTAATGGACAGTTGTTTCCATATCTTGGCTGTTGTAAATAATGCTGCCATGAATGTAGAAATACATATATCTTTTCTTTTCTTTCTTTTTTAAATTAAAGTGTATTGGGATGACAATGGTTAGTAAAGTTACATAGTTTTCATGTATATAATTCTGTAATACATCATCTATATATCACATTGTGTGTTCACCACCCAGAGACAGTTTTACTTCCATGATTATATATATTTGATCCAGTTTACCTTCATCTACCTCCTCCTTCCCCCCTTACCTTCTGCTAACCCTTAAACTATTGTCTGTGTTTATGAGTTTTTATTTCTTTGTTTGTCTTGTTCCTTTGTTGTTTTCAGTTTTATATTCCACATATCAGTGAAATCATATGGTTCTCGACTTTTACTGTCTGACTTATTTCGCTCAGCATAATAATCTCAAGATCCATCCATGTTTTTGTAAATGGCACTATTTCATCTTTACTTATTGCAGAATAGCACTCTATTGTGTATATATACCACATCTTCTTTATCTAATAATCTATTGAAGGACACTTTTGTTGTTTCCGTGACTTGACCACCATAAATAAAGCAGCAGTGAACATCAGAGCACATATATCTTTACAGATAACTGTTTTCAGATTTTTTTGGGTCGGTACCCAACAGAGGGATTGCTGGGTCATATGGTCATTCTATTCTTAATTTTTTGAGGAACCTCCACACTGCCTTCCATAGTGGCTGCACCAATCTGTATTTCCACCAACAGTGTATGAGGGTTCCTTTTTCTCCATAGTCTCTCCAGCATTTGTTATTTATTGTCTTTTTGATAGCTATTCTGAGGGACCTAAAGTTTTATCTCATTGTGATCTTTGCATTTCCCTGATGATTTGCAGTTTCTCATTTTCATTTCCCTGATAATTAATGATATTGAGCACTTTTTCCTGTGCTTGTTGGCCATCAGTGTTTTTTTAGAGAAATGTCTACTTAGATACTCTGCCCATAATTTAATCAAATGTTTATTTGTTTTTGTTATTGAATTGTATGAGTTCTTTATATATTGTGAATATTAATCCCCTATCAGATATATTATTTGCAAATGTATTCTCCCATTCAGTAAGTTGCCTTTTCATATTGTTGATTATTTTCTTTGCTATGCAGGAGCTTTTTAGTTTGATGTAGTCCCACTTGTTTATTTTTGTTTTGTTACCTTTGCTTTTAGGGTCAAAAAACAAAAAGCACCTTCAAGACTGATATTGTCAAGTTTACTGACTATGTTTTCTTCTAGGATTTTTATGTATTCAGGTCTCATATTCAAGTGTTTAATGGATTTTAGTTAATTTTTGTGTGTGGTGTAAGATAGTAGTCTAGTTTCATTACAAATTTCTTTTAATTTAAAAATTTAAAACTTGTTTAAAACTCCCAATTTTTTTCAAGTAAATGCTCATGAATTTTAAAGAGACCAAGAAATATTCTGGTGAACTGGAATTCCACCTTATTAAATGATGTAATTACCTACACATTGTTACATTGTTATAAGAAAATTTCAGTTAAGATGTTTAGGACACAATGTCAAGAGTTCACAGATTTATATTAGAAATTAATTAGTTACATTTTTTTTTTTGCTGGAATTTAATTTTATGTATAAAATGCTATTATGTTCAGTTATTTTATAATAAGAAAACCAAGTCCACTTTGGATATTTCTTTTTTAGTATGATTTTTAAAAGTTAATTTGGGGACTATGCTTGAGCATTATTTAAAAATGTGATGGAATGCTGTCTTTAAGTCACATGGGCAAATGTGTGTATAAAGGATCAGCTCTCGGTCAACTTAAACAGTTCTGAACTGACCTAGAGGGATTTTTTATTTTATTCTTGCCTAATTAAAAATGCAAATATATTAATTCAAAATAAATAGCAACAAATGATTAAAATATTAAAATGTACATAATAATATACACACATATATAAATGTATAAGAATTTTATTGATTTTATGGCATAAGATAAAATTTATCAGTACTCCGTCTCTACAAAAATCGTAGTCATTTAGAAAGGGACTGAACAGCATTTGGTGCTTTTCCTGTGTACGAGGTAAGGTTTATTAGTAAGTCAAACAATATTGCAATAGACATGTTACATATATTTTGTCAGCCTAATATCACTCTGTCAGGACTTCGTCTAGAGACTGGCTAATTTCATATAGTCTATACCTTAATTAAATAATGTTGATAATTGTTATCATTCTTGAGAGCCTAATTCTAATGCAGGCCCTAAACAACTAAGTGGTTGATGTTTTTGTTGCTGTTATAGTCATTCAGTTGTCACAATATTAGGAGGTAGATCATTTTATCACCCCCATTTTATAGATGAAAAGGTGAAAGACTTGCTCTGCCTCATTCAGTTTCACTACGTATACAGTAATAAACAATTTCATTACAATATATAAACATTTTTTAAAGTACTACTCCACATAGTATTATGCCATTTTTACTCCAAATTATGCACAATGTTGTAACATTTTACATTTTAATGGCACAGAAAATAAATAAAACTATTAAATTATTTACCTTCATTCATGACAGACACTATAGAAGAGGTCATCAGCTAATTCTCTTTCAACTGGCTCGTAGGAGTGACTATCACTCAAATCAATATGTAAAACTTGCCCCAAATATCTGCTCAAAAATGTTGTCTGATCAGTTAACTTCATTCATGTTATTTTATAGTTAAAAGACTTCTTTCACAAACTGTCGAAGTAAGAATCTCTCCTATGAATGGTTTTGTTCTGTAGTAGATGTCTCATTCTTCACATACATGTATTTTTCAGCTAGTTTAAACTGCTTAAAACATGGGTAATTCTAGATATGTGTTCACATTTTGATTACAGCCAAATATTCCAGTCCCATCCCTACATTTTATAGACTTACTTGGAAAGGCTCCCACAAAACCAGCCAGAAAGCCAGAGAGCCACTGGGGACTATTATAAAGGGGTAATATGCAGGAGGTCAGCAGGGAGCATTGCCTTGCTACTCAAGGCTGAGTATCTTAAGGTCCACAAGCTTTGTACTGTACCACCAATTTTATTTACGGTATTTTAAAAACTTTTTTTTTATTAGGTCACATTTTTTCTTCCTCTCATCACAAGGTGACTGTACTTTTAAGAAGAAATAACAAGGGGACAGAAAAGAATAAAATCTAACAGGGAAGCCATCAACAGGTTTTCTTTTCTGAGCACCACTTTCTCAGGTGTTATCCTTTATAACACTTTATACCAGGCCCTACCTGAAAAGAAGGGTGGAAAGAAACTTTACATGGCTAGGAAAAGACAGGAATCAAAGAAACTGAAGGTGTAATAAGAAATGAAAATACAGTGACAAAAAAAGAAAATTCTGTGTTGGCCAAAACATTATTTTCTGTGACCTGTTCATGCTGACTTTTTCTTATGGACAGTTATTTCTTGCTTTCTTGTATCCCAATCTGTTGGTAAAAGGTTATTACCATGATCAGCTATGAACCAGCACATACTGAGACCCTCTCTCGGTTGTAATTGTATCTTTCTTAGTTAAGGACTAAATGTATCCCCTGAAATAATTCCAGTGTTTTTTTTTGTTGTTGTTGTTGTTGTGGTTTTTTTTTTTTTTTTTTCATTATTTGTCTCTTTAGTTTTAGGATAAAAAGTTCTTTAAAAAGTCACTTCTTTCCTATGAAGGCTAGAGCTAGTAATTAGAGTTGTGATTTCTTTTTCACCATAAGACCAATCATTTTTATTTCTTTTCCCCTATATTAAAACATAAGCTGAGGCCAGCAAAAAACTGTGATTGGGTCACTGATTAAATGTCAGACATCTGCTTGCCAAGTAGAGTTGAGGGCTAACTAGTTGAAGAAAATAAAATCGTTAAGTGATATTTGTGACAATACATATCAAAGAGATGAGGGATAAAGATGGTATCTTCACTGTTGGATAGAACTATTTATTTACGTAATGCCATGATTTATGGAAATAAGTGATTGGGAATGTATAAAACATTAAATAGATTGTGCCAGGAGTTTGGCCTCCAAATGTCTAATTCCTTTAGATATGTGTTAGCACTACCCTGTTGATTAAAGAACAGGAGGTATGAGCACTCAGTGGGTCTAGACACCAGAGAGAGGAGGATTCACCCGCCAGGGGATGCTTCGAAGAAGCAGTCCGTGAGCTAGGAGGACAAACAAGAAAGGGTGACATGGCTTGCCATTGGGGACTGAGGACTGGCTACTGAATTGCATGAATGGAGGACATTGGGAACAGCCCTTTTGGTAGAGTTCTAAGGAGGAAAACCTACTTAGAGTGGATTCAAGAGAGATTTAGAGGAGAAGAAATGGAGGTAACAAGTACAGGCAACTCTTCAAAGAGGTCTGCTCTGAAATGGTGTAGAGAAATGAGACAATAGCTGGCAAGGAAAATGGGATCAACAAGAGTGGATGTAGTGAAGATGATGACAGCGAAGAGGAAAGGTTTGACATAGTGGACTGGAAGTCACCTAATAACACGATAACGTCCATGTTTTCATTTTGTATTCTCAGCACATGAGTAAATTATTTTTTAATCCTGTTTCCTCCATGTCAAAATATGGCTTAATTTCTACCAATAGCATTGGCTGACTGTAGTCAATTATGATTATGAGTTGCAAGTGACTATTGCATTTCTTCATTATGCAGCATTTATACCAACAGGCAATGCCAAAGGCACAGAGATCTTTTGACTATCATGAAAATATAGTGTTTGTTCCAAGATCTATCAACCAAGACCAGCTTACCAAGCCCTGTATTCACGAGCGGTATCTTTATCTAATCCTCACCAAGGCAATTTAGGACTATGTAGAACAGCAAACCTTACTCCTCAAAGCTGATTCTCAGTCTCCAATCCCCAGAGGGAGGGGACAGAAAGTGTTCTCTTTCAGCTATCATTCCAGGAGTCCGTGGATATATTCCGGAGTCTCCATCTTACGTCCATGACATTTATGGATAAATTTATACCCCCAAACTATATGGCAGGATGGAAGTAAATTTAATGAGAGAATATATGAAAAAAACACTGAAATCTCTCCTTCCATTTTCCACATGACCTTGGATAAAGTTTTTGGTTATCATCTATCAACTCAGTGCCTCTTCTTTGGATGTGAAGATGATGGTATTAGCTACCAGAAATATTTTCCAAGGGCACCCTGCACCTTAAATGTTCTAATTATCCTTCTTCAAGCCAGCGTCGGTGCTGGTTATTAAACAGTTTTATAATCCTCACTGGTCTGAATTTTTTTCAATGCAGTCCTTTAAATTATTTTTCTGCAGTGATAAATCTTTCCCAAAGCATTTAATTCTATGCACACACAAAGAGAAATACCACTGTTTATTCATGAATTCTACTGAACAAAAGCTATTTGTTTCATGTTCATGCTGTAAATATCAGAAATTTATGGATAATGGTTTCCTAAGAAATAAGCACTATACGCTCTGAAATGACTGGCAGTTCTATTATAAGGAATTTTGAACAAGCTCTGAGGCAGAGGCTACTGGAGAATAATTTATACACTTTGCTGACTGTAAAGGGGTTGTGCAGTGAAATATTAGAAACTTACTTGTTCTTAACATGCCATGATAGTCATGATTGTACTCTGGAGTTTTTCTATTTATAAAATAAGCATATTTAGAGTTATCTATTTGGTGATTAGCTATAATATATTTTCCTAATTAAGGAAAATCCATCCAATTAAGGAAAGTCCATACCACAGAGTCCTCTGAAAGCCATTTTTAAGTGTCAAAAGTAAAAATAATCAATTTCAACCAAGGTTCAATGATATCACCCAGTTAATAATTTAAACATAATCACCAAAATACAAATTTCAGTTAGCTTGGACATTCATAAAACAGTGCTTTCTTTGCCAGTTGAAAGAACACATCTCTGCATTTTGCCAAATTTTATTTTGAAATTCTACATTTGCCTAACTACCTCTGTTTCCTACCCCCTCTTTTACATTAATCACAGACTCCTCCAACCCAGGGTTTTAATTGATAGAACGAATTGACCAGTGAACTTTGCATTCAACACACTGGCTGATTAAAAAATCAACACATCATTAGTGATGCAATTTGTATTTTGATTAGCATTCTCGTCATAGATTTGCTGTCCTGTTACTGACTGGTTTAATCAACTCTCCTTGGTTTGGACCACTATGGACTGTGGGCAGTGAGAAGTACGTCTGCATGAAGATCCCCCTTGCTATTTATTATACCCCTTTGTTCATCAAAGGGACCGAAAGCCTGGCAAGTTCTAATTAATGACCATTATAAATGGGTGACTAAGACATTATATAAGCCATTCTGTTTTAATGTCCCGAAACCATAACTGTAATTAAGTGAGAGGCTTTTCTCAGCAGGGTGAGTACTATAGCCATCAAAACCAGCCCAGTTAGTTTATTACTAAGTTGTTTCTTTCCCTAGACCAGTCACGTTGAGGCTGTATATTTCCTTTCTCAGTGTTGAGTCTCTCCACTGAGCTTTGCTTAGATGTGAAAGGTAAAATAAAGCATTTCCAAAAGTCCAAACAATGCTTTTAAAACTTCAAAATCCATCCACATAGAAACTTTTGATTGATCTGTTATACCTTGTAACCTACACATGTAGGCAGAGTCCTTTCTAGAGACCCTAATCAACTTGCCACCAGCTTATCAGCATCCTCAAATGCACATTCTTGGTACTAGCTCATAGACATTGTTTTAGGGGAGCATACCAGTGATTTGCATGTCTATAGTCCTGTAACACGTGAACATATGCAGGGAAGGTTTTTCTTCAGAAGCAATTGGCTTTTCATTCCAATTCACAGAATGGTACAGTAATCATCTTGCAAATGTTGTAGGTTTGTTTGCCAAAATCTGTTAAATGATCATTTTGCTAAAAGAACAATTTCTGAGCATTTTTAAAGTTATAGTTTTATACTTGACTCCTCCTTGGTCTCTGTTGTTTATAAACAAATGTAGATTTATATCATTTAATACATATCATTATAGACAATTCATAAAATACAAAAAAGTAAAAGACAATATTAACAGTTCCACAATCCAAAGAAGATAACCATTAACATTTGGATGTACTTTTGTGGATTTTTCTTTCCTGTTGCAATATAGTTAATCATTTTTATTTGTTTTTATCAGAAATTGTATAACACTTTTTATGGAAATTCTCTGTTACCTGATTTATTCCCTCATAGTGTGTGTGTGGTTTGTGTGATATATAAGAAGAGTGCATGAAATACATCTGAACAGTTTAAAGAATAATTATACTGCAAATACTTCTTGTAACCATCATTTTTGTAAACAACAGTCAGGAACACATAAGGCTCTGATTGCATCCTGTCTTTTACTCCTAAGGATAACCACCCTCCTCAATTTTTTGTAATAGTAGTGTCCTACCTCTGCATCCTTAAAAATATAGCTTATTTTTCCTGTTTTTGAACTGTGTATAAATGGAATTATAGGTATTCTTTTTCAAATTTCTCCTTTTGTTCAAATCTACATTGGTGAGATTCATCCAGGTTTTTTAATCTATCTGTAGTTATTTATCTTTACTACTGTTTAGTTGTCTATTGAACAAGTGTGCAATAATTTTTATGTTCATCTGAATCTTAATAGGCATTTGTGATAATTCTAATTTAAGACTCTTGTTATGATGTGAATAATTCTGGACGTGTCCCTTGGGAAATATATGCAATTGCTTTTCCTAGTATGAATACCTATGAGTGGAATTGCTGGGGCATTGATATGTTAAATTTCACTAGATAACGTCAAACTGTTTTCCAAAGAGGTTGTGCCAATTGATACTGGCAGCCAGCAGTTCCACATCCTCACCAACATTTGCTATTATCAGATTTTTAAAAATATTTTGAGAAGCTAATGTGTTTGTAATTTTACTTCAAAATATTAACTTGCAGTTCTCTAATCACTAATGAGTTCAAGCACATTTCTATATCACATTATATTAGCCACTTGGATTTTCTTTTGGTGAAATACATCTTCAGGTCGTCTACGCATTTTTTCTCCATTGTGCTGACTGTATTTTTCATATTTATTTATAGGAGTTCTTTATTTATTCTGTATAGTAGTCCTTTACCACATATATGGGTAGTAAATATTTTTTCCAGTTCTGTGGCTAGGCTTTCACTCTTTTCATGGTGTCCTTTGATGAAGTGAATTTATTAATTTTAATGAATTTGAATTAAGCAATCTATTCCTTTGTGGTTTGTGCTTTCAATGTTCTATTTATGAAAGCCTTTCTACTCCAAGTTTATAAATATACCATCCTATATAATTTCTCTAAAAGCTTTGTAGTTTTGCCTTTCATGTCTGAATAGAACAGTTTTGCCTCTCATGTCTGAATAGAATAGTATTATCAAGTACGAGCTAGAGGTATAATTTCATGTACTTTCTAGATGAGTATCCAATTGTCTCATTGAAACTTGCTAAGAAGTCTGCTCTTGCTCCTTGCCACCTTTCTTTATGTAGCAGATGTCTGTGTACCTGTAGGTCTGATAGTGGGATATTTATTTAAATTTGTGTGTCAAGTCTTTTTGCCTTTGATTTTTACATCTGACAGTATAGGTTTTCTCTTCAATGCAGTTTTCTTTTTTGGGGGGAGGATACTTATATTCTGAGTTTGCTCCAGCTTCTGCACTGCCCTTGCCAGCATAACAATTGTGGCATGTTATCCTAGAACTGGTTTATTACACTTGTCTAGCAGTCTCTAGGACAAAAACACAGGCAATGGCAAAACAAAAACTTCAAAAATGATGTTTCTATTAAATTGTTGAAGTAAGCTTTGGAAAAATTGGCCTTTAGGTGGATTGAGTTTCACTGGTGTCCCTTTCCCAGCCTTCCAATGGCCTAGGTCCTCCTGCAGTTATATTCCTAATGTGATGCCTGGCCATGAGGATTTCCTTGCTATCAGCTTGAAAAAGGCCTGACTGACCCACACACTGAACCAGTGAGTAACTTGTCCTCATATACATCCTGTTAATGAGTATATTTGAACTGTGGGGAATGTGACTACTTAGTTAAAAAATAACACACTCTGAACTCTCTCTCAAATTTAAGGGCTCTAACTATAAATATGTATCTGAAAATAAAGAGTAAAACTGAGAACAGCTGATTGGTGTAGCCTCATAATCCATAATTCAGATTATGAGATGTAGGGAACTAGCAAGAGATGATTAAAACCAGCCACTACAGTGAAAGTTCCTTGAGGTCATCTCAAGTTCACCACTATATTCCCAATGTCTAGAACAATGTCTGGCACACAATAGAGGCTTAGTTTTATAGAACATGTCTTTATTCATATTTCCAGACAGGGGTCTTCTGTTAGAAAAGATCTCTTCTGCAAAAATCTAATGTCTAGTAAATTCAGAAGAATGTAGTATGTCATCCTTTTCTTTTCCTACATCCAGGGCTTGCCTGATAACAAAAGTAAAGAATGTCTCAAAAGAGACTAGAATCTAACACATTACTTCTCATCCCCTTTGTTCTGAAGCTATGGAAGTCTTCCCTAAAGCGAAAGAAAGGTAGTGAAGATAGCATCCTCATGTGCCCTGCCTCTGGAAGGAACATTTAATAATAGCAAAGATAATGACCATAATAACAACAGGTGCGAGCACTTACAGTGATCACTATGTACCACTGTGGTCTATAATTCATTATATGAAACTCCTCATTTAGTACACAGCAATCCTACGGTGTGCTTTCATTTTCTGCATCTTGCAGATTATGGGGCAAGGGCAAGGAAAGGTTAAGTGATTTATCCTGGGTCATCCATTTAAGTAAGAGCCACCTAGAGTGAATACCCTGATAGGATGGTGCTACAGTGTTTGCTCTTAGTAGCTATTTTACGCCACATTTAGGCAAGCCAGTTCTAATCCACCACCAACCCTATGCATTACATACACACAAAGACACCAATTATTATGAGAATCCGGGATTGATTTTGGGGAGAGGTGTACATTTTATTTCCTCTCTGGATTTTTGCCTTATTTCTTTACTTAAGTTCAAGTTCTGTCACCTTGAGACATTGGAGAGAATTAAAGAGCAAAAGGACACCCACATGTGTTGGCCGTTTAAGGCCATTAAATGATGACTAGAACATCACTTTCAAGGAGCAGTCTATGGTCAGGAAAAGAGACACAAGAGCCAAGTATTATGTATTACTAGTAAATTTGTGTTAAAATAGAGATGTATACAGAGTGCTGCAGTAACATATGGAAGGAATACTTAACCCTGGTAAGGGTGGGAGAGAGGGGCAGAAATGTCAGACAAATTTTGCCCAGCATGTTTTAAAGGCTAAATAGAAGTTTGACATGTGAGAAAGTAGGATGTTAGTGTCAGTGCTCTTTGCAAAGGTATCAAGCTTTAGGGGAGATTGGCATGCTGGATGGGGCTGGCAGGGTTATATTACAGGTATGACCGAAGACAAAAGAGTAAGATGGATGATACAGAGTCGATCTAGAGTCAGCAGACTGGAGTTCTGCAGAGCTTAAAGTCATTTTCTAAGGTTCAAACTATCTTCCATTATCCAAATGCGTCACCATAACTGATGAAGGTCAAAAAGGCAGACACAAGGAGAGGTTAAATAACTCGTCCTGGGTCACCCAGTTAGTAAGATTTTATGTGAGTGAAATAAATTTCCTGGGAAATAGATAAGGCATTAGGAAAGATAGAAAATTCTTTGTGAGGTATTTTTCTGACACATACATAACCATGGTATTTAGTTCCCTAGATGTAGAATGAATAATTCAGATGCTTTCAGAAAAATCATCGTCAACAGGATGCTTTAAACCTATTTCTTGTTCCTTTTATATTATTCCTGGGATATGTATCTATATGTAAAAATTCCCTTTAATTACTTAATTAATTAACTGACATGCATTTGTAAGTGTTTCATTTACTATACACCTGCCTTTTCTGAGAGGCAAACAAATACATCCAATTCTACTAGTGTTTCATAATGTTCTTGATTATGATAGCAAAATAACTCAGTTCTGAGAAAATATACCAATAACTATCTTAGATTTCAGAAACAATAAAATTGAGAATTTTAACTGAACAATTTGAGTTTTTTAATTGAAATATTTGTGCATAAAAGCCCATGATGTCACCATTAATGGTAAATTTGTCTGACTCATAGTGAATATGGGGGAATTGTTTTAATAAAGATGAATTGATTTTAATAAAGACTAAAATTCCTTTAATTTAATTTAACAGAAACCACAGTAATAGCAGGTTTTTCTAGAAGAAATGCAAGAGTCAATTTTTCCAGAAGTTCCATGCCAGATTTCAACACTTTGCATGAGAAATCAGAGGGACATTGTCAACATGCTCTATTTCATTTGGAATAGTTTTAACTTTTGGTAGTCAGCTCAATAAATGGAATTGACTACTTTTAACCTAGGATAATGGCATGTTTCACCAGGATATGCCACTGGTTAAGTCATTATTTCTTTTTTGTATTGGAAGGACTTGATGAAAAATTTCAGTGTATGTTTCATATACATATATTTGCTTGTTTGTTACTTAAGAGTGTTACAGAATTAATTTAATGAATAAACTGACTACCCAGGCCCCATCTCTACTATTTTGCCATGAAAAGAGGAAATCATTTTGACCTCAGCACTATAGTCAGAGGATGAATAAATGTAGACCATATATCCTCCCATGTCCTCATTGGAACGTCCCAAGTCCTCACATTTATTTAATATGTCTTTATTCAACACCTATTATGGGCTCTAAACTATATAAAACCTTTGAGGAGATGTGTATTTATAAGAGATACAGTACCTGGGCTCTAAAGTACCTAGCCCTTACAGCCATTTACTAGCTTAAACTTAACTTATCTGAGCCTCTCTATTAAATGAGAGTCATAATAATTACATGTATAACTATTGTGGAGACTAAATAAAATATCACTAATAGCACTGACACATTGTAGATGCTCAATACCTATTGGTTTCTCATTTTCTATAAGTCATGAGTTTTGAGTCATATTGGAAATAACTATATCCACAGTCAGACAAGAATTCAAAGGACTCCAGGGCAAGTAATGTATGTATGGCATAATTCATTGTGAGGAGCATTAGGAAGGGAAGGTGGGTCACCGATATTAATAGAGTTGCTATTTCTTGAATTTGAGATGATCAGGTGAGGCTTCATGAAGTTGGCAAAATTTGAGTTTGGCCTTAAGGTAGGCTAATCCAAGTGTGTACAGTAGAAAAGAGATGGACGTTCTGGTTGAGTAAAGATTATGAGCAGCACGTTGGGTTAGGACCACAGATGTCACTTATAAGTGACCTAAGAGTAGAATAATTTGACTAAAACAGATAATTTAGGTAGATAAATGGGGGACAGATGCCATTTTAAAGTTAAACAAAGATGAGTTTGTGGAAGTTAAAAATGTGTTATTTAGGTAATGAAAGTCATGAGAGATTTGAGTTGAGGCTGGTAGGTTATCCCTCCCCTTCTCCTCTCCCATTTCCCCCTCCCCCCTCTTCTTCAAGTCAAGCCATTGTTCTCAGTCTAGTTGTGGAGGACGCAGCTCACTAGCCCATGTTGGTATTATGAGCATTGTGCTCTAAGCCGGTCAGTCGCTGGCCACACACGGCAGCCCAGCTCCAGGTCCAGCCATTGTTCACAATCTAGCTGTAGAGGGCTCAGCTCACTGGCCCAGGTGGGAATCGAATCGGCAACTCCTGTATTAGGAGCACAGAACTCCAACCACTTGAGCCACCCGGCCGCCGGAGGCTGGTGTTTTTAAGAAAAAGAAATCAGAGAATTTATAGGATTAGGAAGAGAGCCAGTTGGGACAGTGCCATTGAAGCTGAGGGAGGAAAAAAATTAAGAAAGATGACATATTTCACAGCATTTAATGATAATGATAGGTGTATGTGGGGACAGAGCCAGGAGTGCAGTTTCCAAGCTCTCAGCCTCACATGGAAAGGTGCTGGCTCAGGTAGTTAATGGCCATCAACTGTGATTGGATGGCCATCAGTTGTAAGCAGTGAGCCATTGACCAATAATATAACTGCACTGGCTACACTAGCAGAAAATGGGGGCTAGCACGAAGATGGTGGCTGGCAAGTGCGGACTGCAGTTAGCACAGTGGAGTGCAGGTTGCAGATTGTGGATTGCAGAGAAGTGGATGGCAGATTGCAGATAGTTTGGCTCCTGCTTCCTGTGTCTCCAACCCAGCCACCAGCGAGACTATAGTGGTATGACTCCCCCACCTATGGCTCCATGGGTGTTCCTTTTTGGCCTAGCCACATCCTGCGTTCTTATGTGGGGAGCTGGAGCTGAGACCCTGCCTGACGTCCCGCATGGCAATGCAGAAAATGAGAATGAGAGAATTGAAAGCTCACTGATAAACTTTCAATCAGCAGTTCAACAAAGTAGAAAGGAATCAGCAAAGTAGAAAGGTAATATCAATTAGGTTATAGATAATAGCATTTATAGGAAGAAAGAAGGCACAAAATGACACAAAGTTTTGTCTTATACACATTATCTGTAAACAAATAATAAGTTTATTATGGAAAAAAGAAATAGAGCATTCAGGAGGATGGTTAGGGTGCGGTTGGGAAGGTGTACAGAATCCCAAAAGCTGAAGCACATTCAGTAGAACCACCTATTTGATGTGTCACAGGAAGTGAATTTCAGGGTCAAAAAGAGGATGTCAGGTCCTAGGACTGAAGTTTGAAAGAAATAAATGCTTTCTCAAGGAGAGGAAGAGACCCATCAACTCCAGTATTACATAAGAGACTTGAGCTTGGGAAGTCTCAGCCAACATTGTTTATGGTGTTGCTCTGTATAAACACTTCAGTACCTGAATGAAGGACAAATTGCATACAGATGACATATTTGGTAGAAACACTGGTTGAAAGGTTAATGCAAATCTAGGCCAAAAATGGAAGAATTTTGAGCTATGGTAGTAGCTCTATGATCAGAGAGAATCAAATCGATAATATATTTAGGATGAATGTGGCTTTGTAATAAACTGAGTATGAGGGTGAGAGATTAGTTGAAAGGAGATCTCTATACATATTTATTAGGTACTTAACCTATTAATCAGTCTCTCAAGAGAAGGAGTAAGTTCGCCTGTATTAGTTGGAAGCAAGAGGATGAATTAAGTTTTGATGATGAGTCAGAAGTACTTTCAAAACAAACACTAAGTGGGAATTGCCCTGTCATAACTGAAAATATTAATTTTTGGAGAGAGACAGAGGAAAAGTGAGAGAGAGGAGTTCAAATCTAGATTTGGAAATCATCAGCTTATAAAAGCAATCTCTAGCCAGAGAAAGCGGTATCCAGTAAGAAAAGAACCAGTATCAGACACATTTAAAGAAGACATAGAAAAGGTATACAGAGATGCAAAAAATGAGCCAGCTGAAAAAAGGTAACCTCACATAAGCCAAGAGACAGGAAGATTCAGGACAAAAGACCTGGACATACGAGGTCAGACAATTAAGTTCACAAACTCACCCTAGAAAAAGTGTTACATATCTCATTGCTGAATGTCACTATGGTCAGCTTCGAAGTACTCACCTTAGGAAGCTATGCACTGATGATGCCAGTGGCTTGTCCACCCTTCAAAGAAATTATGGAACTCTTTTTCTGGATGGCCATCAGAGCTATCATCGTATTACCCTTGAGGTCCTGAATGTCATCAAAATGTCTTTCTTTCAATATTTCCTTTATCTTTGGGTAAAGAAAGAAGTCATGGGGGACCAGATCAGGTGAGTAGGGACAGTGTTCCAATGCAGTTATTTGTTCATTAGCTAAAAACTCCCTCACAGACAGTGCCTTGTGAGCTGGTGCATTGTCCTGATGCAAGAACCATGACTTGTTGGTGAAAAGTTCAGGCGGTCTAACTTTTCCACACAGCCTTTTCAGCACTTCCAAATAGTAAACTTGGTTAACTGTTTGTCCAGTTGGTACAAATTCATAATGAATAATCCCTCTGATATCAAAAAAGGTTAGCAACAGCATTGCAACAAAGTTTGCAAATTTAATTGTTAGACCTTGTATGAGGCAAATTGGGATGATAAATTACCCATTGAAGTTAATAAGAACATTTTCCATTCAATAGTGAGTGTGGAAACTAGATTGCAAAGAGATGAAGAGAAGTGAAAACAAACATTAGAAATTTAGCATAGACTCCTTTGTAAAACAAAATATCAGAAGTTTATTAAGAAACTATGAGGTTCCAGTTTAGAATGGACAGCAGTAGTGGGCTAAATCTGCCTTGTTTTTCAGTAAGAAATAAAGGATTAAAAACAGGAGAAAATAAATTACATGATGGAGATGACACAAGGATAGAAATGGCACAAGGGAAAGGCAAAACTGAAGGAAGTTAAAGACAGATTTGGGAATCTGAAATTATCCCTCTCTTTTACTTTCTGCCTTCAAGGACAGATGTAAAGTTGTCATAATAATGGCATTATATTTCAAGAGCTTATTATACTACCTGACACAAAGTAAACATTCAATTTCTCTATTAGTCAAGATATGGAAACTGCAGTAAACAGCTTAATAATTTCAGTAGCTTATCATAACAAAGTCTATTTCCCTTCAAGGTGTGAGAGCTGTGCTCCATGCAGTTATTCAGGGTCCTATGGTCTTTCCAGCTAGTGCGCTGTCATCTCCCAGGATCTTTGTACAATCCAATGGATCCTCTATGACCAGCCATCAGACAAGGAAAGAGTGTGGAAGAACACATGGGAGAATAATTGTAAGGATTGAAAATGCTATTTGTGGTCTTTGTCCCTGTCCCATTAACCAGTGAGTCATATGATTCCTCCTACCAGCAACAGAGGCTGGGACATGTATCTAGCTGGGGCCCTAGAGGAAAAGAAGCAAGTTTTTTTTTTTTTTAATTTTTATTATTATTATTATTATTATTATTATTATTATTATTTTATTGGGGAAGGGGAACAGGACTTTATTGGGGAACAGTGTGTACTTCCAGGACTTTTTCCAAGTCAGGTTGTTGTCCTTTCAATCTTAGTTGTGGAGGGTGCTGTTCAGCTTCAGTTGTTGTCTTTCAGTCTTAGTTGTGGAGGGCGCAGCTCAGCTCCAGGTCCAGTTGCCATTGCTAGTTGCAGGGGGCACAGCCCACCATCCCTTGTGGGAGTCAAGTCGAACCAGCAACCTTGCGGTTGAGAGGACGTGCTCCAACCAAATGAGCCATCCGGGAGCTCAGTGGCAGCTCAGCTCAAGGTGCCATGTTCAATCTTAGTTGCAGGGGGCTGAGCCCACCATCCCTTGCGGGAGTCGAGGAGTCGAACAGGCAACCGTGTGGTTCCCACTGGCCCATGTGGGAATCGACCGGCAGCCTTCAGTGTTAAGAGCGCGGAGCTCCAACTGTGTGAGCCACCGGGCTGGCCCAAGAAACGAGTTTTGATAAAAACAATAGCAGTTACTTTAATTGCCATTATGATTACCATTATTGTTATCTATAGTAGAGTCAGTCAAATTAATTCCCTGCAAAATGGAGATGAGATAAAAGAAGTTTTAATGGACATTAGGGGTGGGAAAGTTAGACCCATGAACATGCCAAAAACAAACCTTAGGAAGCTAAGGAAGAAGCACTGCTATCCTGATAAGAATAGCAAACACTAGGAAGAGATGCGAGAACATCAAAACCCGAAACTTACACTTCTTGTCCAGACCGCCCCCACATTTCTGACATATAGACAGTTGCTATTCTACCTTTCCATCTGGGTGTCTATAGGTATCTCAAACTTAATACAGCCCAAATTAGGTAAACTGATCTCACCCACCTGAATTTATCTGGAGCCTTTTTTTTAATTCCAATTGATGGTAATGCCTTTCTTCCAGGTATTCAAATCAAAAGTCTTAAAGTCATTCTTGATTTCTCTCTTACTCTCATATCCAATAACCAGTCAATCAGGAAATCCTGTTGGCTCAATCTTCAAAATATATTTATAATTTGATCAATTTTTGCCACCTCCACTGCTGCCATATTGTCCTAAGCTACTATCATCTTCTGCCTTTGCCATCTCTCTTTCCCCACGGTTTCTTTTCACGTGATTATGCCACACTTCTACGCAGAATTCTCCATGGCTCCTACCCTCGTCAAAATAACTGCCTTAAATCTCAGCTCTCAAATTCTGTTCCCTCTTGTTTGCATTGTGCTTCAAATTCTGGCCTCCTTGCTGTTCCTCACACGTATCAGATGTATTTCTGCTTCAGGGCCCTGGTTCTGGATGTTTTCATAGAATGAAATCCTTTATCCCCAGATACCCACATGAGTAACTCTCTCACCTGCTTCAAATCTTTGTTCACATGTCACATTTTGAAGGGTCTTACCCTAGGCATCATATTTAAGAAAACAGCGCCCCCCCCTCCACTAACTCCCCAATCCCTTAGCCTGCTTTATTTCTTCATTTCCCACAGCACTTTTCACTCTGACACACAGTATATAAGTTACCTATATACTATATCTATTGTTTAGTCCCACTTCCTCACTAGAATTTTAAACTCCGTGAGGTGAGGAATCTGCTTTTTGTTCAGTGACATATCATAAATTCCTAGAATATCATCTGGTACATCTGGTTCAGCAGGTACTTGTTAAAGGAATGAATGAAGCAGTTAATGAATACACTGATTAATAATTAATTGATTTTGCCTTGATCCCCCCATACCTCCTACATTGCCTGACTAATAGCGACTTTTTTCTATACTTTGCAAATTATTTTGATAATAGTCTGGACGCCAGACTACTGGTAGCAACTGGGTTTTAATTTGGCACTTTGGAAAGGACAGAGTTACTTTTTTTTTTTCATGAATTAGTGATTTATTCTTTTCACTTTGTCAGTATAAATATTCTCTGTTTCAAAATGTGTCTGAAAACTCACAGGCCAGCAAATGGTTGGGAGTGGAGAGCATGCATCTCTTATAGCTACAGTGATTTTCTATCTCTGACTCATCTGAAAAGCTTTAATTGAGTATTTATTCTTATGCGGCAAGATCCAAAAAATCTTAACTGTCATTAAGCTGTCTACAGAAGCAAAACGAAATGGAGAATTAAGGCAATTATCAGGATGATATGAACCATAGAAAACATGTTTCCCTCCATCTGGATGTTTCTGGAGAACTTATTTTTGACCTAAATTATCTGAGTAATCCCCTCTTCAGTTTTCATTTCATTTTGCACAGATAGATAGTAATTTAGTGTAGAGAGGGAACAGCCCATAATATAGGATATCAGTGTGAGAAGAAACTCACTAACTAGGGTGTGTTTGGCTGTGTATTCTATTTTTACTAAATTTTGTTGCCAGAGGAAATAGAAAACTGAAATAAAATTAAGACAATAAGAAATTTTTGAAAATTAACAACTGGTTTGCTGAAGATGTGCTTTGACATCTGCCTACTTTTTGATATTAATTAAAACAACTCTCCAGTTTCAATCTCATTTAGCTCCTGTTTAGGCTGTAACTTTAGCCAATAGGTAAATAAAACAGGATATTAATCATCATGCATTCATTCCAATGCAAATGTAGATACAATTGGCAGAAATGTGGGCTGTTTCAGGTTTACATAAAAAGCCAGCTCCCTAGGGTACGTCCAGTGTGTGATAATGAGGAATTTGAATGTACGTTCCTCTGCTGTTTTTATGTACCTTAAGTGCTTTGTCCCGTCAGTTGTATTTGTTTGATATTTTCATTCCCTTTCCCCAAAGATATATTTCCAAATAAGATTATTTATTAACTTTCACATTTGCTATTCAGATAACTCCACCATCACCAACTTAAATGGTGAGCAGAGGAGAACTTTTGCAAAGAAGTTGAAATGCTGCCCCTGCTGAGAAACAGGGGCCTCTGTGGCTAATCAGACCCGCTTCTTTCAAACACATGAGCATATCATTGGAATAAATGACAGAATCCCACAAGGGTCTTAGCTGACATCAGCTGTACAAATATGCACCTCAATTATTTACTTACCTTAAATGCTATCTCTAGTTTGTCTTAAAAAACAACAACAACAACAACAAGGAAAAAACAGCTCTTAGTTCGTTGATCTTTTCTATTTTCTTTTTAACCTCTTTTTCATTTGTTCTGTTATGGTCTTTGTTATTTTTTCCTTCTTTTAATTTGAGCTTCATTTGTTCTTCTCTTTCTAGTTCCTTAAGGTGTAAAGTTAGGTTGTTTATTTGAGATCTTTCTAATTTCTTAATGTAGACATTTATCACTGTGAACTTCCCTTTAAGAACTGTGTTTGCTGCATCCCATAAGTTTTGGTATTTTGTATTAATATTTTCATTGATCTTGAGATATAGTTTGACTTCCCCTTTGATTTTATATTTGACCTTTATTTTTTCAGAGAATGACGGTTAATTTTTACATATTGATGGATATTCCAGTTTTCTTCTTGCAATTGATTTCTAGTTCCATGCCATTGTGGTCATAAAAAAAATATATGGTGATGGAAGGAGAACTGACTCTGGGTGATGAACACACAATGGGATTTATAGATGATGTAATACAGAATTGTACACCTGAAATCTATGTAATTTTACTAACAATTGTCACCCCAATAAATTTAATTAAAAAAAAATAAAAATAAATACTTCATATGATTTCAATCTTCTTGTATTTATTAAGACTTATTTTGTGACATAATATATAATCTATCCTGGAGAATGTTCTGGTGTACTTGAAAAGAATCTGTATTCTGCTGCTGTTGAATGGATTGTTCCATATATGTCTATTAGGTTTATCTGCTCTAATGTGTAGTTTAACTCCAGTGGTTCCTTATTGATTTTCTGTGTGAATGATCTACTGAGTTTTGAAAACGGGGTATCAAATTCACCTTCTATTGCATTGCTGTCTATTTCTTCTTTCAGATATGTTTATATTTGCATTATATATTTAGGTGCTCCTATATTTGATGCATAAATATTTACAAATGTTATATCCTCTTGTTTGATTGACTCATTTATCATTATATAACAACTTTATCTCTTACTACAGTGTTTATCTTAAAGTCTATTTCCATCCCTTTATCTTTTGTCTGTGTGTTTCCTTAAAGCTGAAGTGAGTTTCTTATAAGCAGCACACATTGGTCTTAATTTTTATGCAGTTTTTTATCTAAATATTATTATCCAAATTCTATTTATCCATCTTTTATCCAAAAAAAAAATATCCAATTT
Source organism: Rhinolophus sinicus (assembly GCF_057876585.1). Lineage (NCBI taxonomy): Eukaryota > Metazoa > Chordata > Mammalia > Chiroptera > Rhinolophidae > Rhinolophus > Rhinolophus sinicus. The sequence continues at coordinate 36,354,754 of NC_142513.1, forward strand.
TTTTTTTATCTTATATCTTTTGTTTGGGAAATTTTGTTCATTACATTCAAAGTAATTATTCATAGGCATGGACTTACCTTTGCCATTTTGTCAAGTGTTTTCTATTTTGATTGTAATTCCGTTGTTTCTTTCTTCTTCTCTTGTTCTCTTCCTTTGTAATTTGATGACTTTCTGTAGTGGTATGCTTAGATTCTTTTCTCTTTATATTTTTGGTATGTATTGTAGGTGTTTGCTTTGTGGTTACTATGAGGTTTACATAACATATTTTATATTTAAAATAGTCTATTTTAAGCTGATAATAACTTTGAATGTATTCAAAAGCTCTACATTTATACACCCTCACACATTGCATATTTTTGATGTCACACTTTAAATCTTTTTACTTTCAGTGTCCATTGACAAATTATTATAGATGTAATTATTTTTAATACTTTTTTCTTCTAACTTTTGTAGTAGACTTATAAGTGATATAAGCACCATCACTACAACAATAGAGCATTCTGAATTTAACAATATAATTATATTTACCAGTGATTTTCACAATTTTATGTTTTCTTGTTACTAATTAATATCCTTTCATCTTAGCTTGAAGAACTTCCCTTAAATTTTTTGTAAGGCCAGACTAATGGTAATGAACTTCAGCTTTTGCTTGTCTGATAAACTTTTATCTCTCTTTCAATTCTGAAGGACAAGTTTTCCAGGTAGAGTATTCCTGGTTGGCAGTTCTTTTCTTTCAGTATTTTTAAATGTATCATAACATTCTTTTCTGGCCTCAGAAGTTTCTACTGTAAATCTCTTGATAGTCTTTTGGGGGTTCCCTTGTACATAACAAGTTGCTTTTCCCTTGATGATTTTAAGACTCTCTTTTAGTCTTTATATTTTCACAGTTTAATTTTAATGTGTCTCAGTGTAGGTTTTTTGGATTCTTCATGTTTTCTAACTCTAAGCTTCCTGGATCTGGATGTCTATTTCTTTCCCCAAGTTAGTGAAGTTTTTAGCCATTATTTGAATAAGCTTTCGGCCCTGTTCTTTTCTCCTTTTGGGACCCCTTTATATGTATATCAATCCACTTGATGGTTTCTGATAAACCCCTTCATCTATATTTACCTTTTTTTATTCTTTCTTCTTGTTGCTCCTCTGATTAGATGAATTCTACAGCTCTGTCTTCAAGTTTGCTGATCCCACTTCTGCTTGATTTAATATGTTATTGAACCCTTCTATTGATTTTTTTTTAGTTCAATTATTGTATGCTTCAGCTTTGTCATTTCTGTTTGTTATTTTTTAATATTTTCTGTCTTTTTGTTGAAATTCTCACTTTGTTCATATATTGTTTTTCTGATCTCTTAAGCATTTTTTGTAACCATTATTTTGAATTGTCTCTCAGGTAACGTACTTGGCTCTGTTTTATTAAAATCTCTTTTTGGAGTTTTATCTTGTCCTTTTGTTTGGAACATATTCTTATGTGTGTTCAGTTTTCTTAAATCTGTGTGCTGGTTTCTGTTTAGTAGCTAAAACAGCCACCTCTCCCAGTCTTGACAGAGTGGTCTTGTGTTGGAGATACAGCTCATCAATCAGCCCAGCCGGTGCTCTTGGTTGTCTCTCAAACCTTTGTGATTGTTCAAGCTACTTTCTTTGTTTGTAGTGACTCCCAGTAGTTGAGTGTGTGCCAAGACCCATCAATGTCCCAAAGGGAAGGATTGCATTCACCATCTAGATGCAGGCTGGTTGGAAGCTGGTTAGCAGCTGGGAAAGCAAAAATTTGGCCTTTTCCAGGGACAAACTGGGAAGTGGGCATTTTTTACTGTTCCTTCAAAGTAATCCCAGATGTATAGCTCTAGGGGAGAGGGTATTTCTGAGCCTGTTAAAAACTTCTTCTTTGTTTTATACAGTCCTATGGAACTCCTAGCTGATAGCTCTGATGAATACCCATGCCCTGTAATAACTGCTTCTTTGTTTGCTATGGTCTCGTGGGTCTCATGGACACAAATACCGTTGGCGTTCAAAGTTAGATGTTTTGGAGATCCGTCTCTCAGGTAGGTGTCTTAAAAGATGGGACACTACTGTGGGATCCAAACACTTTGCTCCTCAGGGAGAAGCTGTGAGTTGGGGATTCCCTCCTAACTGTATGGTGCTGTGCCATAAGGCTGTGTCTCAGCTTTTCCTATCCATTTCAATGTGATAATTTTCTCATTCTTGATGTGTAGGGCCCACTCAGCTGGTTTCTGAATTTTTTTAGAGGGAATTATTCCATGAGTAACTGTTTATTCACTGTGTCTATGGGGGGAGGGGAGTACAGAAGCCTCCTATGTCATCATCTTTAAAGCCTCTCCTGTAGTGTTCTCTATTATACATCTATTCACATTGATTAATTTAATTTCTGGTCACTGAAATATCGTTAAGCTTTCCTACCTCCAGGCATCTAACCCTATTATTTCCTTTACTTGGAATGCCCCTACCTGCATTTTTACTTAAGCAAATTAATTCACACTTCGTGGTATAGCTCAAAATCTTTCTGAATAAAACTCCCCCTTTAGCATAATAATTCGAATTGCTTCCACATCTCTGAACTCAAGTAGTTTAGATTTTTTTATCCCTTCATTTTTCTTTCTTTACTCTTTTCTCTCTCATTGTTCTTTCTGTATTTTAATTATTTTAATTGTGAAATATAACTTACAGAGAAAAACTGGCATAATCTTAAATTTATAGTTTGGCAAGTAGTGCTAAAATAAACTCCTGTGAAACAGTCCCTGGGAAAAAGAACTAGAACACTGCCAACATCCAAGAAGCCCTCAGGTGTTCTGTCTGTTGACAGCCCTCTTCCTCTCCAACAGAACTACCCTCTTTTCTTTTTATTATATATATATATATATATATATATATATATATATATATATATATATATATATATATGAATCCCTCAACAATGTAGTTTAATTTTTCTCTCTTTTTGAATTTTACATAATTTTGAATTTTGTGTTTTCTATAAAAAAAAGATAAAACTAAACATCCTAAAACACACTAATACGGTAGGTATTTTAGGTCTTTTTGTCCCTCAGTGTTATTTACAATATTTAGCACATAATTAGTAGCTTTTAGTATTTTTTTAATATCTCTACAGCATCTATATGTACTCCTGATGAACTATTAATTAACTTTTGAATTTGTAATTGTCTGTTTTAACATCTAACATCCTTGAGGGCAATGGTGAATATTAAATTGTTTATAATCCCCTATGTTGACTAACCCAGAGAAAGTACTTTTTTTTTTTCCATTTTATTCACTGCTCCCAGACTACTGTTGCTATTATGAAAAAAACAATAAACTTAATACTGAATGATCATGTGTAAGGATTCTCACTCAATCACTCAATAGCCTTTTTTTTTTTCTCTTCATAATACTTGTTACTATTTGAAATTATATTGTTCCATTATGCACTTATTTTCTATGTTACCACAAAGAGAATGTAAGTTTATAATCCTGAACTTAAGGACAGTACCTGTCACAAAATAGGTGCTTAATGAATATTTAGTGAATTAGGAAATGAATGAATGAGTTAGAGCTTTGTATGAATTGACTTTTTATTGTTGTGTGTTATTTTTAGAACCCTATTTATTTCTCAGCTCCTATACTTCTGGAAGACATTTATTCTGAACTTGGCTAATTCTTTTCTTTCTTAAGAATATAAACTTTCTCTGAAGGCCAAAGATTGGTCTGGAGAATGAATAAGATCAGCTGTTACCTCTGACCCAGGTTTAAAATGTTCTCTTCACAAAATGAGGGATGATTACATCTAGAGCTTGTTTTTATTAAATTCAAACAATAACATGATTAAGTTGCTAATGTTTTTCCACGGTAAAAGTAAGATCTTCATTACTTTGTCATAACATATGGTATATTCATATTTGAAGAGGCAGGAAAATAACACTTGGTAGCTAAAAATTATTCTCTGAATTCTTCAAAGCTATAAATCAGTTGCTTATAGAAGGGTAATATGTTTGCTATTGTCAAAGTTTTGAGAATTTTGTTAAATTAAAACACCATGTTTTTGCCGGGTATAATGCATGTATAATGCACACCCATGTTTTTGGTCCAAACTTTCATGGAAAAAATCTTTTGTTTTAATTTTTTAATTAAAATATTTATTTGTTCACATTTAGGTACTTGGGTTTTTTTTGTATTATAAAGGGATTTGAGATTTATTTTTTAACATACTATGGTACAAGAAATTTTATGTAACAAATAATTACAAAACACAAGAACAGATACAAGGTACAAGAAATTTTATGTAGTGGTAGCAAATGTACAATATCTACATATCATAGAAGGCCACAAACTCTTCATCATTGCAAGCTCATGGTAAGAGTTCTGACAATTAAGTTTGAGAATTCATCCTAGAAAAAGTGCTCCATACCTCATTGCTGAATATCACTATGGTCACTTTCGAAGTACTCCCCTTGGGAAGCTATGCACCGACGCCAGTGCCTAGTCCACCCTTCAAAGAAATTTTGAAACTTTTTCTGGAATGGCCATCAGAGCTATCATCATATTACCCTTGATGTCCCGAATGTCATCAAAATGTCTTATTTTCAATATTCCCTTTATCTTCTGGTAAAGAAATAAGTCATTGGGGCCAGATCAGGTGAGTAAGGAGGGTGTTCCAATACAGTTATTTGTTTACTGGCTAAAAACTCCTCCATAGACAGTGCCATGTGAGCTGGTGCATTGTCCTGATGCAAGAACCATGAATTGTTGGCGAAAAGTTCAGGTGGTCTAACTTTTTCACACAGCCTTTTCAGTACTTCCAAATAGTAAACTTGGTTAACTGTTTGTCCAGTTGGTACAAATTTATAATGAATAATCCCTCTGATATCAAGAAAAGGGTTAGCAATATTATTGCAACAAGTTCACTAACTTAATTGTCAGACCTCCTAAGTTCGGAAAAACTGATTATTGTATTCCAGAGTATTACTTTGTATGCAAATGTTGTGATTGATTTCTAGAATTACACTTTTAACTCATAAACATAAATTGAAAACATTTATATAGATATGGAATTAGTGCTGCCCATGTATACTGCACATCTATTTTTCCCTCACAAATTTGGGCAAAAAAGGGCACATTATACATGGCAAAATACAGTATGTTTTCTTGAGGACAAAACAATAGAAGCTTCTTTTTTATCATCTTCTGAGAATGTCCTGTATATTGTCCCTAGGAATTATCCATTTGGCAAATAGTTATGTTCCTTGAGCATGAATTTCTAAGATATGACGAAAAGATCACATCAATTCCAACTACACACACACACACACACACACACACACACACACACCCAAATACCACAAAGCACAGAAACACACATATGAATTTCTGCTCCAGTGTGTGCAGTCCAGTTACAGATCCTGACCAGTCTTACCAACTTCTGTATCAGAGTATGATTTTGATGGTAGGCGGTGGTCTCACTGATATAAGAAGCTCTTTGGAATTGTATGGTTCGCTCTTAAATTAACAATCTTTGTTTCTGAGCAGAAATAAACTCAAATGTCACTTACTGCATTGAACTTTGCAGCTACTCCTCTATAATGAGGTATTCCATTTTGCTGGGCTCTTGCATGTTTGTTGTTCTAGTCCTTTAGAAGTTTATCTCATCCACAGTATCTCAGAAAAGCTGTTTATCTCATAACTGTTCCTATTTAATTATAGTGTGCATATTGTATCCTTGAAATGTATTGTGCCAACCTTAAATATGGGAGGATGAGCTATGGGAGTGAGATTTGGCTATAGAAAGACTGATTCTGGATTGGACTGGGAAAGGGGGTGTGTATATCACGTGTGTGTTTGTGTGTTTCTCATGTACAAAGAATATATATATGTGTGTGTATCATATATATACACATATATACACAAAGAATATATATGTGTGTATATATATACATTCTTTGTACATGGGAAACACTATAGATATATACATATACACACTATATATACATATATATACAAACATATTCATTTATATATATAAATATATAGTGTATATATCTCCACACTATATATAGTGTATTATATATTGGGGGTGCCAAAAAATGTATACAAGTGGGCACTTAGGTCAACATTGCTCAAACAGTAGTTTACCATAATCCAAAGTGTCTGGACGCTGGTGGTAACCACTTTGAACACCTCTTGTAGTTGCAGAAATTAATCATGACTTGTATTCATCTTTTGTTATCAGTATATATTATTACAATTTTAATGTAGTTTTCTTTTCTTAAAATGTGTATACTTTTTGGCTCTCTCTCTTTCTCTCCATATCTCTATCTCTATCTCTCTATCTCTCTATCTCTCTATCTCTCTATCTCTCTATCTCTCTCTCTATATATATATAATTATAGTTGTCATTCAATACTATTCTACTTCAGTCTCAGGTGTGTAACACCATGACCAGGCATCCACACAATTCATGGAATGATTCTGCCTGATAAGTCCAGTATCCATGTGGCACCCTACACAATTTTTACAACATTATTGAATATATTCTCCATACTGTATTTCATATCCCTGTGACTATATTGTGACGATTAATTTGTACTTTCTTACCCCTTCATCTTCTCCCCTATCCCCAAAACCTTACCACCTATCAACCATCAGTTTTTTCTCTGTATCTCTGAGTCTATTTCTGTTTTGTTTGGTCATTTATCTTGTTCTTTAGATTCCACATATAAGTGAGAGCACATGATATTTGTCTTTCTCAGTCTGACTATTTTCAGGTAGCATAATATTCTCTAGGTCCATCAATGTTGTTGCAAATGGTAAGATTTTAGTCTTTTTTGTGGCCAAGTAATATTCTGTTGTATATATGTACCACTGTTGCTTTATCCAATTGTCTATTGATGGGCAGTTTGGTTGTTTTCATATCTTGGCTATTGTGAATAGCGCTGCAGTAAACATAGGTGAGCATATATTTTAGAGAAGTGGTTTTAAAAGTTAGGTTGCATGAGAATCACCTGGAGAGCTTCTTTATACAAGATTGTTGGCCCACCCCCAGAGTTTCTGATTCAGTAAGACTGAGATGGGTCCCAGGAATTTGCATGTCTAACAAGTTACCAGGGGATATTGATGCCGTTTGTAGATCACACTTTGAAAACTGTTGAACTAGAGTACAAAGAAGCAGCGGTTTATCAAACACAACTCAAAGAAGTTGTTAGCCTTCTTTATGTTTAAATTAAATATCTTTCAGACTATTAATATTTGAATAGTCATTACCTCAAATGAGAAGTTCATTTAAAACTTAAAAACAGCATGCATCAATTGGTTGAATAAGAGCTTTAGCAATGATATAGGTCATTCCTCCCAGTTTCACTTTTTTACCTTTTACTGGCATCTTCTAACCCTTGAGCCTCAGGTTTTGGAACACTTTAAGTGGTTGAATTCAGCATCCCTAGGAAACTAGGAAGCTTCTGATAAAATAATATTCAGTGCTTGTAAAGCATGTGAGCATATGGCTGCTGAGTCATCAGAATTTCCCATGGTGTATTTCAGACATGGGTTGACATAACAGTGTGGGGACAGAGCCAGGAGTGCAGTTTCCAGGCTCTCGGTCTCACGTGGAAAGGTGCTGGCTCAGGTAGTAAATGGCCATTAACTGGGATTGGATGGCCATCAGCTGTGGTTAGTTGGCCGTCAGCTGTAACCAGTGAGCCATTGGCCACTAACTGCTGTGGTTACACTAGCAGAAAATGGGGGGGGGGGGACTAGCAAGAAGATGGGGGCTGGCAAGTGCAGATTGCAGTTAGCACAGCGTAGTGCGGGTTGCGGATTACAGAGAAGTGGACGACAGGTTTCAGATAGTGTGGCTCCTGCTTCCTGTGTCTCCAACCCAGCCGCCAGCGAGACTATAGTAGTATGACTCCCCCATCTATGGCTCCTTGGGTGTTCCTTTTTGGCCTCACTGTGTCCTGCGTTCTTATGTGGGGAGTGGGACCAGAGACCCTGCAGGCCGCCCAGCATGACAAACAGTCATAAGTTTATAGCACAAAGCAATATTTTAAACTGAAACAACAACCTCAAATGTGAAAGCAAAGATAAATTTAGAATTCAGGATTGAGGCGAACAGTCAGAATGTGAACTATAGAGAGATGCTTATTGGATAGCTACCAAAAATAAGAAGACTTTACACATTAGATCATGCTAACTTTTTCCATCACTGAAAGCCCATATGCCTTTGCCCTAGAATATGCTTTACCTTCTGATTCCTCTACGAAGGTGTTGTGCAGGGCGTCCGGCGGGGTCTCTGCTCCCGCTCCCCACATAAGAACGCAGGACATGGTGAGGCCAAAAAGGAACACCCACAGAGCCATAGGTAGGGAAGTCATACCACTATAGTCTCACTGGAGGCTGGATTTACATGACGTGTGACCTGCTGTCCACTTTTCTGCCTGCCAACTGACCAACTCCACTCGACTGGACTCACCAACCAGCGCAGCCACTGCACTTATATTAGTGGCCAATTGGCTAACCGACTACAGCTGATGGCCAACTAGCCACAGCTGACGGCCATCTACTCCCCAAGCCAGCACCTTTCCACGTGAGGCTGAGAGCCTGGAAACTGCTCTCTGGCCTCTGTCCCCACAGAAGCTTTCAAAAATCTCACAGGCAAAGTTAGTTCTTTTCCTATGTTTGTCTTATGCATGTTTTCATGCATAACAGAAAACAATATTGTACAATGACTGTTGGCATATCTGTTTCCCACTAAACTGGAATATGCTTGATGGCAGAGACAGTCTCTATTTTCATCTTTGATTATCATGCACCCACATTGTGCCTGTGGATATATTATTGCTCAATAATAATAATAATAATAATAATAATAATATGGCTCAATAAATACTTTTTCAATGAAAATCCCTTCAAAAGCAAAGATCTTACCTTGTCCATTAGTCGGCATGTCTTCCCAGCACCAGGTAGAGTGCCTCATACTGAACTGATGGAATTAAATGGAAGAGCACAATGGGAAACTAACCTGGAGGGGAAAACAAACAAACAAAAAAGACATTTGTGGGAAAAAATAAATCCCCAAAGCAGGTATGATCTTATTCCCTGTTGAACCTCTCTGTGAAAAAGCAGATGAAACTATCTGCTCTTCGTCCGATATAGAATAGATGGTAGCTCAGATTGCAAAGAGCTGTTCTTGTTATGCCACCTTTGTCCCCTTGCCACCATCTCCACATACCATCTCTGCCCTTGGTCAGTGCATTTTGTGTCGTTGTTCTTTATTAACCGTTGCTACTACTTAAAGCCACCACCTCACATCACGCTGGTACCATGGGATGCAAATTGCCAGCCCCAACGCAAACCCTGTCTCTGAAGAGGTACTTGTTTGGCAGAGTGAAAACACGGAGTAACGAGATGCCATCTGCATTTCTTACTACATAGCTCAATTAGTTGATTGATTTGTAACACTTTAAAAAACATTTTCTAGGGAAAGCAAATTAGAAGAGTGTTTTATAATGTATTCAGTTTAATTAAAACTGCACTAAGTGGAGTCCTTTGCTTGTTGGTTTCAGAAAAAAATTTTACAAGTCACATACCATATTGATTTTTAACCCCCAAGCAGGAGTATAACAACATTGTTAAAGGTTGCATCATCTAGAGCTATACAAGTGCACCTCTTTAAAAGGTTTTCTGTAATTAGAAAGTAGAAGATTGGGTGGCCAAAGAAGATATCAGGATACCAGCATGAAATGTGGAGGGGGTAGTGCGGGGAAGCTGGTAATATGTTTTGAATTTGAATAACCAACAACACCTGCTCCTTGGTGCGTACAAAAATGCTTTTATCATCTAAAGGGGAAAAGAAAATCTGCAACCATTCCAGATCCATTTAAAGGCTTAAACACAAGTTGGAAAGGTTAAATATATATGCAGGTAGGTCTTTACTAATAAGGTGAATGCATAAACAACCTCCTGGTATGAGACTTTGGATAATTTTAGGTGTTAATCCAGCTCCTCCTCATATCTCAGATTGTCCTTATCAGACTGCTTTATCTGCATTCCTGCTGCCTGTCACATTACCAGATGCAAGAGGCTTCCAAATTGTTAGTCATCTGATTAAACCCTCAAGTTATTGGAGACATTTGCATGGGTAATTATGATTTATTTAAAAGCACTTTGTTTGCATTGCTCTTGTCTCAGTTTCTTCAAAGCCAATTACTAAGAAATTGATTGGATTAGTTTGATTTTTTAAAAAATGATTTGAAATTTGAGAACACATCCCTTTGCATAATTTTTTTGAAAGTAAAACCAAAACAATGAAAAGAACACCTGGTGGAAATCTATATATTTCATGTCTTCAGAACTTCTGTTGAATGCTACAACGTGGTTAAATAAGTAGTAGAAACAGTAAGTTATTTTTCAGTAGAAGGAGAGATCAAAATAGACCGGTTGAATCAACCAACAGACTTAGCTCCATCTCATTTGGCTAAATCAATAATACTTAGTAGGGCAAAGTTTTTTCTGATTCTGCTGGACTTCTGTTCCTGCCAAGAAGATACCCACAGGATACTGACAATAATACAGTCCCATATTACAGATTATTTTTCTTATCACAAATATTTTATGATATTTCATTACTTAAATTCTCTTGAAAAGATTGAAAACAGACCACTGATAGGAGTTCTGCTTTCCATTGTAAGACATACCTCCATAATGATATTCTGAATTCTTCTGTCTAGTCCTTTCCAACCTACACACACAAAATACCTCAAAATAATGCCTTGGGCTTGTCCATTCACCTTTTATAAGCAAAGGTATAAATTAAACAAAAGAAACAACTACCCCAAGTTTCTTAGGATAGACAGTTGCTTAAAAAATATTGTGGGCAAATATTTGCTGGGTATTAATTTCTTCAGGTTGATATTTTATGTCAACTAACAGCAGCTCATCTCTAAGTGAATGCTATTGTTTTATTGGTGAGTACCTCAAAAAGATATTTCAGAATAGCACATTCATGTGATTGTATTTTTAAGAGGACCCCGTAGTCACCCTACTTTTCCAAAGACAAAAGATGCTAAAAGACGCCTCTATGGGAACGCACTGATTCCATATAGTGTGATTTCATTAAACATATAATGAATCCAAGCCAAAAAAGAAGACAGAAAATATAGCACTTCCAATTTTAAATATTACTAATAGGACTTGAAGTAATAATAATTGCTGTTTAATTACAGAAACGTGTACTCTGATGCACAAATGCCTGATAAAGGATAATGACATTGGACACAGAAAATGTTCTGTGGCTGCTGGGAACATTTGACAATAATTTACATGTTTAATTGAGTTGCTGTGAAAGGCTCATTGTGCAATTACATGTTCACTTAGGTACTCAAATAGATACTGAAAATACCTATGTTTCACTTGTACCTATTGCCAAATTGCTGCTGCAGGAGTGTTTCCATTTACTTATGTGTGGAACTCTACATATGATTGCACTTTACTGTGTGTTTAAAATGCTTTCTGCCCTTAGGTTTGATGGCTCAGTCTTGCTCTGAGCACTGTTGCAATGCAGACTATTTATGGAACAATATTGCCCTCTGGCAGTGAGGCAGCCAGTGGTTTTAATAACTGTTTTATGTCATTTTGACAGCTTTTAAACTAGTCACACCCAGCAGTTTAGGCCAGAAGGGAAACATCAGTGAATGCCTGCAGGAATTTTATGTTACAAAACCTGTATGTACGTTTGTATTAGAGAAACGCTACAATTCTTGCTTTAAAGAAAAGCTGCATCCCCAAGAGGTGGACTGAATTTTTGTCACATAAAGCTTAGAAAAGTGCAAATAATAAAGACAATATTGTTCTCACAGTGCAAGCAAACAGAACTGGTCTTCCTTAGATTCATGAGCTAAGCTCCACAGAGATCAATACTGTATGCCTACTGCATATTCTGACGCTCACTTGATAAAAAACAAAACAAACAAGCAAACAAAAACCCGCAAAGTTATATCTGATCCTTTGGATTGAATCATCTTGAGGAGTGTCTGGGCTTCGTGAAAATGACCCAGAGCTGCTCACTGAAGCTGGAGAAACCAAAGACTTGGCAGCAGCTTCCAATTCCTGAAGCATACCTCAGCTGCTTCTCAGCCACTTTACTCAACATGAATGCTTACAAAAGAGCCAGGTGGGCTTTACCAGCTGGGGCTGGAACTACTGGGCGGGCGGGGGAGAGGGGTGGGGACCACTCTGCTATGTTTAGAAGTGCAGCTTGGGCAAACAGCTGAGAAAGGCACAGTTCTTTAAGCACTTTCCTTTCCAGCCCAGTGGTTACTGCTGAAAGCATTGCTAGGATGGCAGAAGGCAACTCTGGATTTCATCTCGGTCATTGGGACTGGAAAACCTGGTCTTAGAAGGAGATTCTAGGCATCCCTTTTGGTTCCCATGCGCACTCTTCCCTTTGTGGAATAGGCCATCCATCTCTGGGGGCCCAGGGCAGGGAGAGAGGCCAGGAGGACTTCTCAGGAGAGGGAAGGATAAATAAAAGTAGCACTTTATGCTTTTACTTCAGGCATGCACATACCAACACCTTCTAGCAAAATGCCTGGAAGTACTCTGCACACTGATTTTCAGTTAATGTTTCCTGAATGCACACAGACACCGATGTTTAGAAGGTAGTATTTTTATAATTAAATAATTCAGAAATAAAAATGTGGAAGTTAAAATAAGATATGAAAAAGCTAAAGAGGATTATTACTACAGAAAGAGAAAATAAAGGTGCTGGATTCAGAAAACTGATTTAAATAAAGCCTAGAAAGGAATTTAAGACTTTTTCTACATATGCTCAATCAAGAGAGTCAATAATATGAATTAAACTTATTATGTGTAATCATTTAGATTTAAATTTTGAATTTTTCTAACTTGTCCTTTTCAAAAATATATAATTAAATCATTACCTTTCAAATACAACCTCAGTAGAAAAAGAATGGATTTAACTTAGAAAACTAAACAATTAACTGTGAAAGAAATAAACAAAAATAGCTTCAATTTTATACTCAGTTGAGAAAAAAAAGATTTGAGTCTATTTTAACTGACTGAAAAAATATATGATATATATTTTGACTTAATTGTCTGGATATATACATATTATATTATGTATATATCCAGACAATTAAGTTCACAAACTTGTTGTAATGATGTTGCTAACCCTTTTCTGATAACATAGGAATTGTTTATTATGAGTTTGTACCAACTGGACAGTTAACCAAGTTTACTATTTGGAAGTGCTGAAAAGGCTGTTTGGAAAAGTTAGATGACCTGAACTTTTCACCAACAATTCATGGCTCTTGCATCACGACAATGCACCAGCTCATACAGCACTGTCTGTGAGGGAGTTTTTAACAGTAAACAAATAACTGTATCTGACAGCCATTCCAGAAAAAGAGTTCTAAAATTGCTTTCAAGGGTGAACTGGGCACTGGTGTCAGTGCAGAGCTTCCCAAGGGGAGTACTTCGCAAGTGACCATAGTGATATTCGGCAATGAGATATGTAGCACTTTTTCTAGGATGAGTTCTCAATCCTCGTGTGTGTGTGTGTGTGTGTGTGTGTGTGTGTGTGTGTGTGTATCTACATCTTCTGGGTGAAATGGCAGAAGAGTATCAGGAGCATCATGAGATGTACAACAAAGCAGATGAAAGAGGGATAGGGCTACAGTATGGTGAAGTCACATTTTCAAAAGCTAGAGAGCTGCTATCAGAACAAGTACCAGCCCCTACCAATCTTTCAACCATTGATCCTTTCAAGTGACCTATTTACCAAAAGAATTCAAAAGAAACTACAAACTCCCAAAGAAAAGCAACTCATTTTCCCTAGTAAACGACTGCAGGAAAGTCTTTGATTTCCCTCTCCGCATTTATTGTTACAAAGCTTTCCTCAAAATTTCCTATTGAGACACTGCATTTCACTTAACAGAGATTCTCCTTTTAAGAGCTGCGTGGGCCAGGAACATGCAGAAGGACATAAGGTCTGCAGTTTTCATTTTTTTTTTTTTTTTTCTGTTTGGCTTCCTTTTAGGGACAGAGGTGTCACACTTAAAATCCAGAAGCATAATTTGGGGAATAAACTGAGTATGCCAACTTCTATAGAACATAAGTCCCAGCTGTTTCTAGGTTTGAACAGTAATAATGATAATAATGGTTATAATAGCAACAATAGTAACAATGATTATTTGCCATTACTTCTTAGATTATGATGGACTAACTGCTGTTCATAAATTATGTCTTTTAATAATCAGAGAATTCTTGTGAGGCACACGTTAGTATTTTCAGTTTACTAATGTTGGAGGTTATATTGATTGCCCCAAGGCCAGAGCTAGTAAGTATTTGAACCCAGGATTGCCTGCCCACAAATACACATTGTTTTTATGACCTCGTGCAACTTTTATTTCTCCAAAATTAAAAGATGAATAGGTGGTCTGTGGTCTATGGCATTGTTGACCATGATTCTTCAAACTCCCTGTATCCACATGCTTTGTCATGTGACTTTGGAGCTCCTCCTAGTAAAGAAGCAGAATCTATTTTCCCGCGCTACCCCCTTTGATCTTGTTTGGCCGTTTGACTTGCTCTGGACAATACAATGAGGCAGAGTGACAGCATGCTAGTAGCTCTTAGCCCAGGTTTTCATTGGCCTTGGTGCATCTGTGTTCTCTCATCCCTTGGCACGGCTATGAGGACAGTACACCTTTGCTAGCTTGCTCATCCCAGAAGGGCTGTGAGGGGCATGTAGGACAGAACTGCCATGGTTGGCCTGCTATTAAACTTCATGTGATGCAGACATCCATGAGCACTAATAAACGATCATTGCCATCTGAGGTTTGGGGTGGCTTTTTGTAATTACTATGGCAACAGATATCCTCTATCTGGTCTATTTTGAAGAGTACGTGCTAAATGAATGGGTGTGCACGCTTGCAAACACACACATATACACATACTTAATTGAGTATAAATCTTGGTGTCTTACATCCAGGTAACCACTTGGTGCAAGTGAATTCATTATTGACAAAGGACAGGGAGTCTATTATTATTTTCCTTTAGAAATAACCATTCCAGTTCCTGTTTGGTTACCCCATTAAAAGCCAAGGGGACATTTTAAGACAGTTTAGCTGCTTAGTTCTGGCTTTGGTCTTTGATGACTTTTACCTGATAACTGACACTTAAAGGGACCCTCTTTGCAAGAGTGACACATCGCAGTGAGACTTAGGCATCTTGATCCTCACAGGGCAGAGACAGTTCAGTGCTCCCCTACCAAATTCCTTCTGGGTGATTCTCAGCTGGTTTTGACTTGGAACAAGAAAAGCAGAGAGGAGTAAATGTTTATTAGGAAGTAACTTCACAACATCAAAGTGCTATCAAGTGGTATCATGTCATTTTTATGATATGAGACACTAAATAGAGGCTAAATGAAGAAGGAAAAATGAGTACATATATATACATTCACACACATTAATATGCACACATACATTCCACAAGACATTTGAAGCTGTTCTCAGATTGTGATTAGTTCAAAGAGCTCTTTGTAATTTTGGCTTTTGGTATATTGACATGTCTGGCACTTCAAATGAATAGTTGATACAGTTGTAGCTACATTCTTAGACTATGACTAAATATAAGATGAAGTGGAGAATTGGCTTAATTTTGACAGAAATCAGATCCAAATAATCTTGACTAAAAAAAGCAGATTTTTGTCTCAATATTGTACTTAACATGGTTTGTGTTGATTCCACTGAGAAAACTGAATTTTGGTCAATTATTACAAACAAATACAAGTCGATGTGTTTAAAGGCGATATAGTTTTATGGCCAATTGATTCATTTGAAATAATGTTTGCTTTCATAATGCATGAATTAAAATGTGCATATTATGTTAGTTGGAAATCTGTGAAACATGCCTCAATTTTCTAATATCTAAGTGGGAAGTACATGTTTTTTTTATTTGATTTGGGCTACATTTTTAATAAGATTTGTAAATTTCAATAACATATTAAAGAGTTTCATTTGTAAACAGGAAGATTTCAGGGTTTAGAACAGAATATGCACTTTTGCCTTGGTGATTTGGTGGGGGGAATATACAGGAGATGTTCTCCCTGGAAGAGAGACTAGAAGTGGTCTGGCAGTGGACACAAAGCCTTACTTACTATCATTCCACAAAAAGAAAAATGTGTGATTAAGATAAGTCTGACTGTATCATGCATATCATTTTCTATTTTTGGCTTGTTAAACTTGCAAGCCAATTGGATACAATCTAGTACTCATGTTCCATTTGAAATTCAGTGTTCTGTATTTTGCTAATTTGTTTGTGATATTGCTATGATTAAGATGAATACTACTAACACATGCAATCATTAAGAAGTCCTGATTTAGGTGACTCTTATAAAGAATACTTATTTGTTCTGTGTTCATCCATTCAATACCGTCTTGAATTTCTTAGTTCTCTTCATGGGTGTCTAATAGGACTCTTAAAATTAACTGTCTGAAAAAAACTCTTGATTTCTCCCCTTCTTCCAAACCTATTTTGCCCCAATCTTTCAACATCATAAATGGTCTCACCATTCATCTATTTATTCAGGTCCAAGCCTAGGGATCATCCTTGATGTCTCTCCTTTCCTCACACCCTACCTCCAGTCCATGTGCGAGCCCTACCAGCTTTATCTTCACATTTTCTCCCAGTATCACCATAGTTCAAGGCACCACCATGTTTCATCAAAACTGCTGATGATTGCCCTGATTTCACTTGTTAAAAATCAAAATCAACGATTGGATAAAGAAACTGTGGTACATTTACACAACACAGTATTACTCGGCAATTAAAAACAATGAAATCTTACCATTTGCAGCAACATGGATGGTCCTTGAGAATATTATGCTCAGTGAAATAAGTCAGACGAGAAAGGCAAATATCATGTGATCTCACTTATATGTGGAATCTAAAAAACAGAATAAATGAGCAAACAAAATAGAAATAGACCCAGATATATAGGGGGAAAAAATAACTGCTGGTTATTAGATGGGGGGGGAGGGGATGGGAAGAAGGTGAAGGGATTAGAAAGAGCAAATTAGTAGACACAATATAGTCATGGGGATATGAAATACAGTGTGGGGAATATAGCTAATAATGTTGTAAAAATTATGTAAGGTGCCAGATGTGCACTGGACTTATCAAGGGGATCACTTCATAGACTGTGTAGATGCCTGACCAATGTGCTGTACAACTGAAGCTGAAATAGAATAATATTGTATGTCAACTATAAGGAAAAAATGTATATACATATATATACACACACACATATTCACCTATGGCATAGTGAAGATAGTCAATGGTATTGTAACAGTTATATAAGATGTCAGAGGGTAGTAGCTTGGGGGGAGGGTGGTTATCACTTTGTGGGGGGTGTAAATGGCTATTATGTTACGTTGTATACCTGAAACTGATAAAAAAAGAGAGAGAGAGGAAAAAAAAACCATCATCATAAATATACACAATTTTACTTTTTAAAAAATAAAATAAAAACAAAAGTTCAGTTGAGTACATTTAAAAATCATATTGGCTTTGTTCAATAATTCATGAAAGGGGAATATTTCCATCTAGCAAACAGAGAGGAGCCCCAAAGAGTTGTACAAAATGAAAGCCTTTATAGGCAGAGGGGGCACGGACAAGGAAAGATTGGATTACCTCATGTTTTGGGGGTGATAGAAGGGGTCTATCAGTTGGATTACCTCACTACTGATGACCAGGAAATTCCACATTGGCTGGTTTAAGATTACATTCCTCGGAGAGTCTGAAACTGCAATTAGGTTAGCTATTAAGTCTTGGTTTGGTGATGTGAGTTCTGCTTGAGTGGCTCTATTTTGGCAGTGTTGTCTTCTTCTTTTTTTTTTTTTTAAACACATTTCCCCCCAATATTTGCTTCTAACATAGCCTCCACAGATATTTTAAAACAGAAACATTATATGAATTCCTTGCTCAGAATCCTTCAGTGGTTTCCTAGCACTCTCTGAGTAAAATCTAAATTTCTCTTCTCAGCCTGTAATGAATGACCTTGAAGATTTAATCCCTGCTAATTAATCTCTCCAGTGTTTTCTCCTTTTGCTCTCTGCCCTGTTCACTCTACCTATGCTGTCCTTCCTGCTATTTTCCAAATATCCCATATTTGTTCCCTTTTAAGAGCCTTTCACTTGCTGCTCTCTCTACCTGGACTACCAGCTTCCAAATCTTTACTGGTTTGCTTTCTACTTGTTTTAGGTTTCTTCTGAAATGTTACCTCAAAGAGACATTCTCCAGCTCCTCTGTTTAACATGCCCTCCACTCTCAACAGACTCTTACCCTTGGCTTTCATTCAGTGCAGTCTTCTCCTCATTGGTAGCCTGTGTGCTTCTCTCTAGGATGGTGATTCTGCATACAATTGCTGCTTTTAACAATTATTACTTTTTTAAATGCAGACAAAAGGACTCCTCCCTTATTGAAATTGGTTATTTCATAAACAGTGGGACAAATATTTGCAATTACCAAATTTTTAAAAATCATCTTCTCTTTTTTTTCTTTTTTTTTGGTAATGTCGCTTTTATTTTCTACTGAAGTTAATGGTAACTTGGTTTCTTGGCCATCTACTAAAAAGGTTCCTTTTCCTTAAAAAGTTCAAGTAGCTGGAAGAGTGTTAAAAAAGTGAAAACAAATGTCTTCACAATCGAGCTATGGACATGACATAGAAAGATTCCCAAAGAGAAGAGATGACTTGACCCATCCTTAATTAATTAGATCATTGATGGTGATAATAAGCAATTATAACAATTCTTTCCTTATTTGAGACACTGGAATAATTACCTTTCACTCCATTAAAAAAAAAAAAAAAAAAAAATTCCCATAATATAATGACTTAAAAAACAGATATTTACACCTCATGATTCTTTGGGTTGAGAGGACTGTCCATGTAATGTTTGCATTTCTAGCTGGTTAGCTTAGGCTTGTTCACATGGTAGCACAAGGGATCCATCTAGCGAGAGAGGGCAAGCCCCTGTGCACAAGCACTTTTCAAGGCTCTACTTATGTCAGGTTTGCTACTGTCCCACTGGTCCAAGCAAATTACATGCCCAAGCCCAGATTCAAGACAGGAGCTCTTCCTCCTCTTCATGGGAAGAGCTGCAAATAATTTATATACACTTTTGGCAGTCTACCACAGACACCAAAAATGAGAGGGTGACTTGTTCTCTTTTCAGTTATAAACGTTACAAAGTAGCACAAAATCATACTTTCTCTAGACAGTGATAAATTACATTTTATGTGTCCTCTTCTTCCTTTTTTCAAAACTTGTATAGATCATCTTTGGAAGGAATAGCAGAGCCCTTGTGGTGTACCACATTCTAAGAATGCTGGTGATAATTTATTCAATGCAGGATAAATTAGGTTGTACAGTCTGTGCACTGCATGATCTAAGGGCTGCTATTCACACCATATTCTTAGTAATTTTCCATATTTATTGCAACAATTTATTGGCAAACAACAGTTAAGTTTCTTGAGGGAAATACTTCTTTTCCTGCTTCTTAAAAAAGTGGCTTTTTAGCTGGTGACTATGATGACAAGCTCACCCTTTCCCAAATGAAAGGAGATTTGTTACAACAAATGGCAACGAAGTCCCCAAGTTGCATGGATTATCTCATTTCTTCTTCCTTGAAGTGCTACTTTTTTCCTGTTTTCTAAAGGACAAATTCACCCCAGTCTTAATTCCTATATATTCTATTTCCTAACATTCATATTTACAAGTGAAAAATATTACAATTTTGAGGTATGTTTTCTACGTTGTTTGATTTTCCAAATCTGGTGTTGTTTCTCTCTGGACTGCATTTTGTTTGAAGTTCATCTCTAAATTAAATATATATATATATATATGTATGTATGACTATTGATTGCTAAAGACACTCATAACCTGCTATGTTCCTGGAGGATGTAATGCTGTCAGTTCAAACTGGAAGTTTAAGTTTAGGTTGGAGATCTAGAATGTACTCCAAACAAATAAACATGTTCAGTGTTCCAGTTCCTGTGAGTTTGATGGTGTATGCTATAGCTCATCTGAAAAAGTCAGCTGTATATTTTGACACAATATCCTTTATTCTGATTTAGAAACAATTCATTATTGAGTTTTTTTTAATGCTCCATTTGTATTGTTTATTCCAAAACATTTATTTGCACCAAGAATCACTTCAGGAGATTTTACAATACGTAGTTTTTATTCTATTGACAAATTGCACTCTTAGCAACTTTGGAAACTGACATAAAATTACAGAGCAATTGAAACAATTTTATTGCTTATGTGGAGAAAGTTTTAGTGATCTGAATAGAAGATCAAACCAGCCACAACATTCTTTTAAGCCAAAGTCTAATCCGGAGAAAGGCCTTAACTCTCTTCAATTCTATGAAGGCTGAGAGAGGTCAGGAAGCTGCAGAAGAAAAGTTTGCCTCTAGCAGAGGTTGGTTCATGAGGTTTAAGGAAAGAGGCCATCTCCATAACACAGAAGTGCAAGGTGAAGTAGCAAGTGCTGATGTAAAATGTACAGCAAGTTATCCATAATCTCTAGCTAAGATAATTAATGAAGGCGCCTATACTAAGCAGCAGATCTTCACTGTAGACCAAACAGCCTTATACTGAAAGAAGATGTCATCTAGGACTTTCATAGCTAGAGACAAGTCAGTGCCTGGCTTCAAAGCTCCAAAGGACAGGCTGACTTTCTTACTAAGGGCTAATGCGGCTGGCTAGTTTAAGATGAAGCCAATGCTCATTTTCCATTCCGAAAGCCCTAAGGCTTTTAATTTAAATTAAAATTTTAATTTAATTTTAATTTCAATTAAAATAAATGAATTATTTTAAATCATGAGGTTTAAAATAACTCTGGCTGTGCCCTATAAATGGAAGAACAAAGCCTGGATGACAGCACATCTCTTTACAACATAGTTTACTAAATATTTTAAGCCCACTGCTCACAGAGAAAGAATTCCTTTCAAAATGCAATACACCTGGTCACCCAAGAGTTTTGATGGAAATGTACACTGTGAATGATGTTGTTTTTATGCCTGCTAACACAACATCCATTCTTCAACGCATGGATCATGGAGTAATTTTGACTTTCAAATATTATTATTTAAGAAATACGCTTGTAAGGCTATAGCTCTTATAGATAGTGATTCCTCTGATGGATCTGTGCAAAGTAAATTGGAAACCTTTTGAAAAGAATTTAGTATTCTGATGCCATTAAGAATATTAATGATTCATGGGAAGATGTCAAAATATCAATAGGAATTTGGAATAAGTTGATTCTAACCCTCATGGATCACTTCCAGGGGTTTAAGACCTCAGTGGAGGAAGAACTGTAGATGTGGTGAAAATAGCAAAAGAACTCAAATTATAAGTGGCATCTGAATTGATGCATCTCATAATGAAATTTTAATGGACGAAGAGTTACTTCTACTTCTTATGGATGAGCAAAGAAAATGGTTTCTTGAGATGGAAATTACTCCTTTTGAAGAAGCTGTAAAGACTGTTACAATAACAACAAAAAATTTAGAACATTACATAAACTCAATTGATAAAGCAGCAGCAGGGTGTGAGAAGATTGAGTCCAATTTTGAAAGAAGTTCCAGTGTGGGTAAAATGGTATTAAACAGCATCACATGCTACAGAAAACTGATTTGTGAAAGGAAGAGTCATTTGATGTGGCAAACTTCATTGTTGCCTTATTGTGAGAAATTGCCACAGCCACCTCAACCTTGAACAGCTATCACTCTGACCAATGAACAACCATCAACATCGAGTCAAGACCCTCCACTAGTAAAAATATTATGACTTGGTGAAGGCTCCGATGATAGTTAGCATCTTTTACCAATAAAATATTTTTTTTTTGTTAAGGTAATGGAGTACAGTACAAGGTAAACCTAATTTTTATATGCACTGGGAAACCAAAAGTTTGTGTGACTCACATTATTTTGATATTTGCTTTTTTTGTGCTGTCTAGAAACGAATCTGCATTATCTGTTAGGTATGCCTGTATTTTCTTTTCTATTGAAGTATAATTGGCATACAGTATTGTATTAGTTAGTTTCATGTGTATAACATAGTCATTCAACATTTGTATACATTATGAAATTATCATTACAGTAATTCACTTTACCATCTGTCACCATAGAAAGTTATTATGTTAGGTTAGTGCAAAAGTAATTGCGGTTTAAAAGGTAAAAAATAATTGCAAAAACCGCAATTACTTTTTACCAACCTAATAATATTACTGACTGTATTTATATCTATACATTACATCCCCATGACTTATTTATTTTATAACTGGAAATTTGTACATTTTGATCCCCTTCACCCATTTAACCCTCCTCCAAACCCCTCTGACAACCACCAATCTCTTGCCTACATCTATTAATCTGGGTTTTGTTTAGTCATGTTTTGTTTGGTATTTTAGATTACATGTTATTGAAAAACGTATGGCATTTCTCTTTCTCTGTCTGACTTATTTCACTTAGCATAATACCCTCAAAGTCCATCCATGTTATGGCAAATGGCAAGATTTTATTTTTATGGCTGAATAGTATTCCATTATAAATAAATGCACCATGTCCTTTTTATCCATTCATCCATTGATGGACATTTCAGTTGTTTCTATATTTTGGCAATTGTAAATATTGTTGCAATTAACATAGTGATATATATATATATATATATATATATATATATATATATCACTATGTTAATTGCATAGTGATATATATATTTGAATTAGTGTTTTGTTTCCTTCAGATTGATACCCAGAAGAGGAAGTGCTGGATCGTATGGTAGTTCTATTTTCAATTTTTTTGAGGAACTCCACACAGTTGTCTATAGTGTTTACACCAATTTATATTTCCATCAACAGTGCACAGGTTTCCCTTTTTTCCACATTCTCACCAACACTTGTTATTTCTTGTCTTTTTAATAATAGCCATTCTGACATGTGTAAGGTGGTATCTTGTGTTTTTGACTTGCATTTCCCTGATGATTGGTGATGATGAGAATTTTTTCATGTGCCTGTTGGTAATCTGTTTGCCTTCTTTCAAACAATGCAGGTACAGATCCTCTGCCCATTTTTTAATTGGATTGTTTGAGTTTTATTATATATTTATATATTTTGGATATTAACCTTTTATTGGATATATGATTTGCAAATATCTTCTCCCACTCAGTAGGTTGTCTTTTTGTTTTGTTGATGGTTTCCTTTGCTGTGTGGAAATTTTTTAGTTTGATGTATTCCGATTTATTTATTATTGTTTTTGTTGCCTTTGTGTTTGGTGTCAGATTTTTTAAAAATCACTAAGACAAAGGTCCAGGATCTTACCATCTATATTTTCTTCTAGGAGTTTTATAGTTTCAGGTGTTACATTTAAGGTTTTATCCACTTTGAGTTAATTTTTGCACATATTGTAAGATAGTGGTCCAGTTTTATTCTTTTTCATTTATCTGTCCAGTTTTCCCAACACCACTTATTGAAAAAGCTGTCCTTTCTTCATTTATATTCTTGCCTCCTTTGCCATAAAAAATTGACCATATATGCATGGGTCTATTTCTGGGCTATTATTCTGTTTCATTGATCTATACTCATATGTCTGTTTTGTTTTTTTTTTTCCCCCCATCTATACTGTTTTGATCACTATAGCTTTGTAGTGTAGCTTGAAATCAAGGAGCATTATTTCTCCAGCTTTGTTATTCTTTCTCAAGATTGCTGTGCTACTCGGGGTCTGTTGTGGTTCCATATTTTAGTAATATTTATTCTAGTTCTGTGAAAAATGCCTTTCCAAATTTGATAAAGAGTTCATTAAATCTATAGATTGCTTTGGGTAATATGGACATTTAAATAGCATTATTCTTCCAATCCATGAGCACACAATATATTTCCATTTATTTGTGTCTTCATCAATTTCTTTCATCAATGTTGTATAGTTTTCAATGTACAGGTCTTTTACCTCCTTTGTTAAATTTATTTATATGTATTTTATTCTCTTTGATGCAATTATAAATGGGATTATTTTCTTTATTTCTCTTTCTGATAGTTCATTATGAGTATATAGAAACTTAACAGATGTCTGTATATTAAATTTTTATCCTGCAACTTTATGGAATTGATTTATTAGTTCTAACAGTTGTTTGGTGGAGTCTTTAGGGTTTTCTATGTGTAGTATCATGTCATCTGCAAATAATGATGATTTTACTTCTTCCTTTCCAATCTGGATGCTTTTTATTTCTTTTTCTTGCCTAATTGTGGTGGCAAAGACTTCCAATGCTATGTTGACTAAAATTGGGTGGAGTGGGCATCTTTGTCTTGTTCCTTATCTTAGATAAAATTCTCTTACCTTTACATCGTTGATTCTAATATTTAACATACGATAAAGTGGTATTTTTAAGTCTTTTCCTTTTAGGCATTAAATTCTTCTTTGATAGAAAACTAGTAAAAGCTCTACAAGATCATGATAATGCTATTTTTTTCTTTTACACTTACAGCTCCATCTGCTCTTATATCTTTCAATCTCATATCTATCAGATAATTAAATAATGATTATCTTGTCTAGAAATAATTGGTTTTGCTTTGTCGTATCACTTGACCTCTAGTGACATGATGTAGTTTTAGAATGTCAGAGATATTAAGTAGTAAAAGAGGGAAAGCTTTTTATTTATTTTATTTATTTTTCTTAGAGAAATATGATGATTAAGTCTTCAGAATACATTCTTAATAGTGAGGGGCTAGAGATTAATTCTCTTACAAATAAGCTATGTGATTTTTGGCTGTAACATCTCATTTTATTCTCTGGATTGTCTAAGAAAAAGTAAGCTGATGGTTCAAAAGCACTGGGAACTCTTTGGAAAGACACAGTTTTAATCTAGGATCATATTACTAATTAGTTAATCAGATCAATTCCTTGTTAACTCATTCTAACAGCCCAATCTCTGTTGGCCAAGTATATTACAATGATTTATTTTTATATTTAATAAAATCATGCAGCACTTCAATCACAAGTTGGTAACCTACAGATTATAATGTTCAAAGTGTTCAAGTGGTTTTTTTTTGTTTTGTTTGTCTTGAAGATTGCGGATAAAAGATACTCTTTTAGGAGGTTTTGATGACCTCCCCAAATGAGGAATAATACAAAATAGTGAATAGATGTCATGAAAAGTATTGCCTTTTGAGAGAAGTCACCATCAGTCCCGAAGAAAGTTTACAAAATAAGAGAGAAGATGATAGATGTCATCAAAATGGCGGCATGAAGTGAGCCTCTGTAAAGCTCCCCTGGAATTTACAACTAATCGAACAACAATAACTCCACAAAGGACTCCCTGCACAGCAGACAGTCAACACGAAGAGGCCCACTACTGAATTCACCTAAAGGTGGGCAAATCACGTGAGCAGGGGAGGAGGGAAGGGAGAAGTGTGGAGACGGAGCTGCGCGGGTGCAGGACACAGACAGAGCTCAATGCTCCAAGCTAGTTGCATCCCGGAACTACCATGGCTGCAGGAGAGGGAAGAACTCGGACTGCTAGGGCTCCGCTTATGGCCCACAGGGCTGAGGGGTCAGCATATAACATGGCTGAACCCAACACTCACGGCAGAGACCTCGGAGCAAAGACTGAGGAAGAAGGCTAAAAACGGTGGTAAAAGCCCTCACTGCCGATCAGAGAATGGAGCCTTAGGCACTGAGACTAGCCGCCCCTCCCTATCCTCCCAGAGCTCGCCCTGCCCCCACCTGCCCGGTGCTAGAAGAGGAACAGTAGCAGTGTCAGATCAAAAGAACAGAATATTTGCTGTTCTGAGAACTGGAACACAGACACAGATTTGCTGCCAAACTAGTTCCTGAAAAGGGGAGGGAGCTGTGGAAGCAGGACCGGCTGTGGTAGTGATCGCCACCATTGCTCTGGGTCATCTCTCACAACTCACCCCGCCACTGGCCCCACCTATCTGGGCGGATCCCTGCAGGAGTAAACAGAACTGCTGAAACATACCGGCTCTGAATCTGGTGCAGGAAGAGCTTTAGAACTTCAAAAGCTCTCTGCATACCCAGCAGGACACTGCGCCCTGTGACCCAGGTGAGCTATTAACAGAGGAGAAACCCAAACCGTCTCCCAGGGAATCCCCCCATTGTATGAGAAGCCGGAATAAGGCAGAGAAAACATAGCACTACCGTGTGAGAGAGAAAAAAAAGGCTGCAGTCTGAGAGAAAACAAAACATTCTACCAACAAGTACTGGAAAACAAAAGAATGACCTCTTCCTATCAACCTGCTGCAGAATCCACTCCTGTAGATGTCTAGGAAGAGAAATAATAAATCAGTAATTGCCATGGATAACCAAGACAACAAGACAGCTCAGAAAGCAAGTAAAAAGTCTCCAGAAAAGGAACTTAAAGATATGGAAATATGTGACTTAAATGACAGAGAATTCATGATTGCAGTTTGCAAAAATCTCAACGAGATGCAAGAAAACACAGAAAGACAGTTTAATGAACTCAGAAACACAATCAAAGAACAACATGAGTACTTTACGAAAGACATTGAAATTTTAAAAAAGAACCAAATACAATTTCTGGAGACGAAGAACTCAATAGAAGAAATTAAGAATGAAATAACCAGAGTAGGTAGTACAGTTAACCAGATGGAGGAAAGAATCAGTGACATCGAAGATAGAAACCTGGAATTACACAGATGGAAGAAGAAAGAGACTTGAGACTTAAAATAAATGAAAGAACTCTACAAGAACTTCCTGACTCCATCAGAAAGAGCAATATAAGAATAATGGGCATACCAGAAGGAGAAGAAAGAGAGAAGAGAAGAGAGAATATATTCAAACAAATTGTTGATGAGAACTTCCCAAACTTGTGGACAGAACTGGATCTTCGAATCCAAGAAGCAAATAGAACACCTAATTACCTCCATCCCAACCGGCCTTCTCCAAGGCACATTGCATTGAAGCTTTCTAAAATCAACGACAAAGAAAGAATCCTCAAGGCAGCCAGGGAAAAGCAGACGGTAACTTACAAAGGAAAGCCCATTAGATTATCATCAGATTTTTCAGCAGAAACTCTACAAGCCAGAAGGGAATGGAAACAAATATTCAAACTATTGAAAGAGAGAAATTATGAGTCAAGAATAATATATCCAGCAAAGATATCCTTTAGCTATGAAGGAGGAATAAAGACCTTTCCAGACATACAGAAGCTGAGGGAATTTTCTAATACACGACCTGCACTACAAGAAATACTAAAGGAGGCTACAAGACCACCATCAACAGGGACAATTTGTGGCAGCCAAAACATAAAAAGGAGGAGAGTAAAGGCCTGAACCGAAATATGGGAATGGAGAAAGTAAGTGTGCTGAAGAAAATGGAATACTCTAAATATCAAACTTTCTTTTACATAAACTTAAGGGTAACCACTGAAAAAAAATTCCAGAACTGAAATATATACTGAAATAAAAGAAGAAACAGAGGGAAACATCATAGAATACCACCACACAGAAATAATAGACACAGAAAAAGGCAAAGAAACAATGGAGACACAGCCTTACCAGTAAACTAAAGATAGAATGACAGGAAATCCTCACATATCAATAATCACCCTAAATGTAAATGGACTGAACTCACCAATAAAAAGGCACAGAGTAGCAGATTGGATCAAAAACTAAACCCAACATTATGCTGTCTCCAAGAGACACATCTCAGCTACAAGGACAAGCATAGACTCAAAGTGAAAGGGTGGAAATTGACACTCCAAGCAAATGGTACCCAGAGAAAATCAGGTGTAGCCACAATGATATCAGATGAAACAGACTTCAAGGTGAAAAAGATAACAAGAGACAAAGATGGACATTTCATAATGGTGAAGGGGACTGTACAACAAGAAGACATAACAGTCATCAATATTTATGCCCCCAATCAGGGAGCACCGAAATATACCAAGCAACTACTAACAGAACTAAAGGGAGAAATTGACCAAAATACAATTATACTAGGGGACTTAAATGCATCATTGACAGCTATGGATAGATCATCCAAACAGAAAATAAATAATGAAATAGCAGCCCTAAATGACACATTAGATGAAATGGACATAATTGACATTTATAGAGCACTTCATCCTAAAACATCAGACTATACATTCTTTTCTAGTGTACACAGAACATTCTCAAGGACAACCATATATTGGGACATAAAATCAGTCTCAGCAAATTTAAGAAGATTGAAATCATACCAAGCATATTCTCTGATCACAAGGCTTTGAAATTGGATATCAACTGCAAAAAGAAAGCGGGATAAAACACAAATACATGGAGATTAAACAACATACTTTTAAAGAACGACTGGGTCAAAGAAGAAATTAGAGGAGAGCTCAAAAAATACATAGAAACAAATGACAATGAAAATACATCCTACCAAAATTTTGGAGATGCAACAAAAGCAGTTTTAAGAGGGAAATTTATCTCAATACAGGCCTATCTCAAGAAACAAGAAAAATCCCAAATGAATAACCTCATGTTACACCTCAAAGAACTAGAAAAAGAAGAACAAGTGAAACACAAGGTCAGCAGAAGAAAGGAAATAACAGGAATCAGAGCAGAACTAAATGAAATAGAGAACAAAAAGACAATAGGAAAAACTAATGTGACAAAGAGCTGGTTCTTTGAAAAGATTAACAAAATTGACAAACCCTTGGCTAGACTCTCTAAGATAAAAAGAGAGAAGACACTAATTAACAAAATCAAAAACGAAAAAGGGGAACTTATCACAGACACCACAGAAATACAAAGGATCATCCAAGAATACTATAAAGGACTATATGCCACCAAATTCAATAACCTCGAAGAAATGGACAAATTCTTAGAAATACGTAGCCTTCCAAGGCTGAACAACGAAGAACTGGAAAATCTAAACAGACTGATCACCAGTAATGAAATTGAATCAGTTATCCAAAACCTTCCCAAAAGCAAAAGTCCTGGACCAGATGGCTTCACTAGTGAATTCTACCAAACCTTCAAAGAGGATCTAATACCAATCCTGCTCAAACTCTTCCAAAAAATTGAAGAAGAGACAGTACTCCCTAACTCATTTTATGAGGCCAACATTACCCTGATACCAAAACCTGGTAAGGACAACACAAAAAAAGAAACCTACAGACCAATATCTCTGATGAATACCGATGCAAAACTCCTAAACAAAATTCTAGCAAATCGAATCAACAATCCATTAAAAAAATTATTCATCATGACCAAGTGGGGTTCATACCTGGGGCACAAGGATGGTTCAACATCCACAAATCCATCAATGTGCTACATCACATAAACAAAATAAAGGAGAAAAATCATATGATTTTATCAATTGATGCAGAAAAAGCATTTGACGAGATACAACATCCATTTATAATTGAAACACTTAATAAAATAGGTATAGAAGGAAAATACGTTAACATAATAAAGGCCATATATGACAAGCCCTCAGCTAATCTCATAATAAATGGTGAAAAAATGAACCCCTATGCTCTACATTTAGGAACACAACAGGGCTGTCCCCTATCACCTCTGCTTTTCAACATAGGGTTGGAAGTCCTTGCCAGAGCAATCAGGCAAGAAAAAGAAATAAAAGGCATCCAAATTGGGAACGAAGAAGTTAAATTATCACTCTTTGCAGATGACATGATTCTATATATAGAAAACCCTAAAGACTCCACCAAAAAGCTATTAGAAACAATCAAGGAATACAGTAAATTTGCTGGCTACAAAATCAATGTACAAAAGTCCATTGCATTCCTATATACTAACAATCAAATCTCAGAAAAAGAAAAACAGAAAACAATTCCTTTTGCAATTGCAGCAAAAAGAATAAAATACCTAGGAATAAACTTAAACAAGGATGTGAAGGACGTATATGCTGAAAACTATAAGACATTTTTGAAAGAAATTGAAGAAACAAAGACATGGAGAGACATTCCGTGCTCATGGATTGGAAGAATCAACATAGTTAAAATGGCCATATTACCCAAAGCAATATACAGATTTAATGCAATCCCCATCAAAATCCCAATGGCATTTTGTTTTCTAAAAAGATTTTATTGGGGAAGGGGAACAGGACTTTACTGGGGAACAGTGTGTACTTCCAGGCCTTTTTTCCAATTCAAGTTGTTGTCCTTTCAATCTTAGTTGTGGAGGGTGCCATTCAGCTTCAAGTTGTTGTCCTTTCATCCTTAGTTGTGGAGAACACAGCTCAGCTCCAGGTCCAGTTGCCATTTTTTTTCTATTTGCAGGGAGCGCTGTCCACCATCCCTTGCGGAACTCGAGGAATTGAACTGGCAACCTTGTGGTTGAGAGCCCGTGCTCCAACCAACTGAGCCATCCGGGAGGCAGCTCAGCTCAAGGTGCCATGTTCAATCTTAGTTGCAGGTGGCGGAGCACACCATCCCTTGCAGGACTCGAGCAGTTGAATCGGCAACCTTGTGGTTGAGAGCCCACTGGCCCATGTGGGAATCGAACAGGCAGCCTTCGGAGTTAGGAACATGGAGCTCTAACCACCTGAGCAACCGGCCTGGCCCCCAATGGCATTTTTTAAAGAAATAGTACAAAAAATCATGAGATTTGTTTGGAACCACAAAAGACCCTGAATAGCCAAAGCAGTCATAAGAAAAAAGAACAATACTGGAGGTATTACACTCCCTGACTTTAGCTTTTACTACAGGGCTACAATAATCAAAACAGCATGGTATTGGCAGAAAAACAGATACATAGTCCAATGGAATAGAATTGAGAACCCAGAAATAAAACCACATAAATATGGACAGATAATTTTTGACAAAGAAGCTAAAAACATACAATGGAGGAAAGACAGCCTCTTCAATAAATGGTGCTGGAAGAATTGGACAGCCACGTGCAAAAGAAAGAAACTGGACTGCTATCTGTCACCATGTACCAAAATTAATTCAAAATGGATCAAAGACTTAAGCATAAGACCTGACACAGTAAACTGTATAGAATAAAACATAGGTACTAAACTTATGGACCTTGGATTCAAAGAGCATTTTGTGAATTTGACTCTAAAAGCAATGGAAGTAAAAGCTAAAATAAACGAATGGGACTATATGAAACTTAAAAGCTTCTGCACAGCAAAAGAAACCATCGACAACATAAAGAGGCCACCAACTGAATGCGAGAAGTTTTTTTGCAAACAGTGCCTCCGATAAGGGACTAATATCCAAAATATACAAGGAGCTCATGCAACTCAAAAACAAAAAAACAAACAACCCAATTGAAAAATGGGCAGATGACCTGCAGAGGCATTTCTCCAAAGAGGACATACAAATGGCAAATAGACATATGAAAAAATGCTCAACATCACTAATCATCAGAGAAATACAAATAAAAACCACAATGAGATATCACCTCACCCCAGTCAGAATGGCTATCATCAACAAGACAAATAGTAACAAGAGTAGGAGAGGCTGTGGAGAAAAAGGAACCCTCATACACTGTTGGTGGGAATGCAGACTGGTGCAGCCATTATGGAAGGCAGTGTGGAGGTTCCTCGAAAAATTACGAATAGAATTACCATATGACCCAGCAATCCTTCTCCTGGGTATCTACCCAAAAATCTGAAAACATTTATCTATAAAGACAAAGTGTGCTCCAATGTTCATTGCAGCTTTGTTTATGGTGGCCAAGACATGGAAACAACCAAAATGTCCTTCAATAGATGAATGGATAAAGAAGTTGTGGTATATATGCACAATGGAATACTATTCGGCGGTAAGTAAAGATGATATAGGACCATTTGTGACAACATGGATGGATCTTGAGAGTATGATGCTAAGCGAAATAAGTCAGACAGAAAAAGCAAAGAACCATATGATTTCACTGAGATGTGATATATAAACCAAAAACAACAAAAGAAAAAGACAAACAAATGAGAAACAGAAACTCATAGACACAGACAATAGTTTAGTGGTTACCAGAGGGTAAGGGGGGTGGGGGGTGGGAGATGAGGGTAAGGGGGATCGAATATATGGTGATGGAAGGAGAACTGACTGGATGGTGAACATAAAATGGGATTTATAGATGATGTAATACAGAATTGTACACCTGAAATCTGTGTAATTTTACTAACAATTGTCACCCCAAAAATTAAAAAAAAAATTTTCTGGTAGCCACACTAAAAATAGTAAAACAAAACAGGTGAAATTAACATCAATAAAATATTTTATTTAACCCACTTAAAAAAAAGAAAGAAAGAAAGAAGTTGAAGAAGAGATGGAGGTTTCTTACCAAGTATTTTGCTGCTGTTTTTTTTTTTTTTTTTTTTTTAATCTGCCTTGGAGCAATGAGTTAAATATCTGCCACCAAAGGAAAGCAATAGTAATATATATTTTATACATAGTAAAATCTTTATGATTTTATGGTTGCTAAAAAGAAAAATATTTTCTCTCTTACCCTCTTCCTGTGTTGCTTTAGTGTAATAAAATAGCTTCCCTGGGAGGTTAAAAGATTCTGTCATTTCTCTTTCCCATGCTCTAAGACAGTTGTAAATGACTGGTTTGAAACTTGCTTTTTGTTTGGGAGAGTTTTAATAGATGGTATTAACTGATGCCTAAAGGGGTGAAAGTTACGTATATGTAAAAGCAGTGAAGTTATAGGAAAGTAGCTATAAAGAGGCTAAACAATTCAAGAGAGTTATGTTAACTGCTGTTTCAAAATGCTTGGACCCCTGTTGTGAGAGCCTCCAGAGCTCACTTTCTCTTAGTGACTCCATCTCATTTCTTTTCCTGTTTATATTGTACCATTTAGAGTTTTTTCATTGCCCTTCTTTGAAATCTCAAAGATTGTTCCCTGGAGGATCCACTGTCTACTTCTGAACACTTTCTGGAGATTCTGAGGTTTCAGAATTCCTCTAGGAGCCAGTGAAGAGCGAAGTTCCTTCCTTCAGGCTGAGTGGTGAAGGAAGACCAAAAGCTTTTATGCAAGAACTGGTCTTCCTAACTGGAGAGTTAGGTGAAGATGTAAGGGGCACTCACTTGGACTGCCTCACCTCAGCATTTTCATTTCCATCACGTAGGAAAGAGAGTAAAGTTTCAGGAGGGAAAGGAAGAAATAAAGGTATTTTGTATGGAACAGTAATATTTCTCTTTATTCATCTTCTGCAGAAAAAACATATTGATGACTTTCTAAGAACAATATGGCTGTATAAATATGACCAATGAAACTGATTTTGAATTTGAGCCTATTTGACATACATTTAAATTGGTTTATGCTCCCATAAAATATCTTATGGAATAGCTAAATATTTTTAAATAGTTTGCTAGATTGTGAAATGTTTGGCGAATAAAAAAATTGGGAAGATCTGAGAATTCATTGCAGGACTCCCTGAAGAGATCAGGCTAACTAAGAAGATGAGACAATTTTTTAATAGACTGCCATATTCCTTAAACTTGAAGATATTTCTTTGGAATCCCAAACTAAGAATAAAGTTGGCCTCTCATAAATACCAGGGCAGTTTGATGACTTGGATCACCCAAACATAAAGGAATGAATTGTAGTGAAACTGGGGAAACATTTATAGGGAATTTCATCCTGAATCAGGGTCAAATTTATAGGCGTGCACCTATAAGTATGGGATTGCAAGCCTGATATCTCAGACTTAAAGCTCTAGGACTTTGTAGGTCCTAAAGATATGTTCCATTTGAACAGCATAAGTTTGCCTCCATTTCCCCAGTATTTTAAAAACCAAATGAAGTTACTTACAATATTTAGCAATTGAATTCATATAAAAATCCAAATATCTGGCTTCTCTTGAAAGGCCTAGACACACATGCCCAAGAGTTGAACAGCAGCTACATTTTTTTTGGTAGTAGCCTGTACTCACCTGGACTTCGTGATCACATCTCACCCTGCTACCTCACCCTCTAAACCCTATCCCCACCACATGCACATACTCACAAGTGTCTGACTCTTAGAACCCTTTACTTATTCCCCTGCTCTGCTGGGCTGTCATAGCTGTTGTGTTAATCAAGCAGACTCTATCCCAAGATGTCCCCTGGAATGATGGGCTATGTATATCTGTGAGCTGTCTCTCACCCTAGCGATCTGTTCCATCCACCCTGGTGCCTCTCCTGGCTGACACTGGCTACTCCCTATATCAGCTCTCTACCACAGTCAGTGCTAGACCCTTCTAATTGTGGATACTAGGCTGCCATCCTGACCTTGCTCCAGACCACTAATGTCAACTTAGCCATCATTTAAATCAAATTATAAAATAAAACAGTTAAACTGCTAGGCAATGATGATATATGTTGATGCTATTAATACACACACCTACAAGAATGTTCTTTCTAAACTAAATGACAAGAACATCCCCTTTTAAAAGTTAATATTTGCAGATCAGTCCAACATCTGCATATTCACTCCAAAAATAAATTTCTCTTTTACAGGAGGTGAAAAAAAAAAAAAAAAAGCAAAACCTAATTTCATGTCTTGATTACTCAACAAGAGAGTGTATTGATGACACAAGTTGTCCTGAGGTAGATAGTGATTATATTTAAGTGCCATGGAAGATTATCTTGGAAGAGATTGCAATCACTATAAGTACTTAGCATTGCATTGCTTACATGAAAGGAATGTGACTGTTAAGAAGAAAATAAACCTCCTTAGTATAGATTAGTTTGTCTATTGTCCATTAACTGTGAATGAAAGTTGAAATTTAGCTCATTGCAATTCAATGTTAGATTCTGTAAGAACAACAGCTCTTGTTTGAGGAACTGCCAGAATATCTACTGAGGTTTTTTGTTGGAATGCTTACTTGTGGAAGCTATAGGGAGACGGGCTCTTCTTGCTACTGGCATAAATATGTCATATGCATATACATATTTATGCATATACACACATATATAGGAATATACAAGTGATGTGTGTTTGTGTGTGTGTGTGTGTGTGTGTGTATGTTATTCTGAGCTTCTCCTACTTCAACTAGGACAGCATCTATTCTTTTTTATGTAGTTTTATATAATGGGGTTCCATGAAAGATTGTACTTAAATGCTAGAAAAGCACTAATATAGTTCAGCTCTCCTATTTTCTACATGAGGAAATGAGACTAATAGATATAGTGAGACTTTTTCAAAGTAAAATACTGGTTAGTGGTAGAGTTAGGTTTAGAACACAAGCTCAAAACTCCTAGGCTGATCTTCTTTGCACTTTATTTGGCTAATATTTATTGAGTTTTTGCTATGTGCAGACTCTGTGCCAAGCATGAATTATCTCAGCCAACAATTTTACTAACCCCATAAAGTCAACATTATCCATATTAATGATGAGTATAAAAGTCCTCGGGGTAGATAAATAATTTGACCAAGGTCACATAGCTAGAAAGTACAGAATTGAATTCAAGTCTAACTTAATCTGATTCCAAAACCATTAACTGTCTTCTTAACCACTCTTCTCTACTGTCCCCATAACCATTTTTGTCCAAGATAGTGAAAAGACCATAAAATCAAAATGTGTATCTCTATATTTATGCATGTAATAAGACAACATATTTGATCATGAAATTTTTATTAAATGCTCTGTACTGTCTGAACTCCATTCTTGAAGGGTTGTCTAACTTGAAAAGATCAGATCCCCAAATATAGTGCCTGTGAGGTTGGAGCGGATAATTCTGCAAGTGATTATGGAAACTGCTTCCTATT
Organism: Rhinolophus sinicus; assembly: GCF_057876585.1. Classification (NCBI taxonomy): domain Eukaryota; kingdom Metazoa; phylum Chordata; class Mammalia; order Chiroptera; family Rhinolophidae; genus Rhinolophus; species Rhinolophus sinicus. The sequence continues at coordinate 36,390,510 of NC_142513.1, forward strand.
TTCTGAGGAGGTAATAGATAACATCTTGGCGTGTTTCTGACACTACCAATCAATAGAGGGTAATGACAGTGAACCAGAGCCAGGAGAGATGGGAAAATGGTCATTGAAGAGTAACCATGGAAGACCAACTGAAAAGGAAATCTAACAAAGCAGTTTATAAGATTCACAGATAAGGATATGGGTGGCCTTGTTCTCACCAACACAATCCTTAGTTTTAAAGGAACTTCCCTAGTTGGGCTCTCCTGAAAACACTATGGCAGATTCTGAGGTACCTCACTGAAGTCCCAGGGGATAACAATAGATGCTGCTGAAGGGCTCCATGGCAATGTCATCACCCTGTTTTGACAAAGACATATAATTCAGTCTCTAAAATTGCTAAATAAAGGATGGCTATTTCCGCTCCTGTTCAAAATGGCCAAATTTCATCCCTAAAACATCTGATCCAAGCTATTTTCAGCAATGTACTATTGCCCTGCCCACTCAATTTGGTGTTATCTGCACATAGGGAAACAAAGTGGCAGATAGAAGTGTTTCAGTAGCCAATAAAAGTCTGAAACAATTAACCAGTCATTTTAGTTAACAATGGTCTTTGGCTAAATGAGATGTTCAGAATCTTTAGCTGGATTGGGGTTTAGGGTCAGTGTACTTATAGGATGCCATGCAAAGATCACCACTGTATTAGGAGCAGCTGTACATTCCACTGGGGATTTGAAAACAAAAAATTAACTCCCCCAGTTCTGGAGAGGGAAAGGAGACTTCTGGGAGTGACATGAAATTTTTCAGGGCACCGCTGTATGATTTGGTGCTCTGATGTTATTATTTACTAAATGGTATCTCTGTCATCTGGTTTGTTATGTGTGGAGGAGTTCCTATGCCTCGGGTGAAAGGAAATGTAGAAGGAAAATTCATAACCCTTATCAATATTATCACTTGAATGATGATGGTGAAAATAGGTTATAATCTTTTAGCTCTTCAAAATAGTCAGTGATTTTTAGACATTTTTAGAGATGAAAGTGCATGTGTATCAGCTGAACTGAAGAATTTAAAAGATTTTAGGTCTTGTTTTTGTTTCCAAAGATTGTTGTATTTGGTCTGATTTCTACTGTTTCCCAGTAATCCCATGCACATTTTCAGAATCACAGAGATTGCACAGGAAGAGGAAGCTTCATTTTTTTTTCCTTTGGTGGTTCCCAAGCTTAAACTAATTCAACAGTAAACCCTATAGTACACCCAAGACATCAGTAGCCACATCATTGCAAATCAATCCAAGTTGACATCAGGGCCAAATCATGTTTCAAAATTTTGGAGGATGTACGAGAAGATTTGATGAGATCATTTTAATTCCTGGTTAACTTTACTCATGCGCATAGCCTGAAGTTCAACAAAAGACAATTTAACCCTAAACATTTAACTACTTAATCTACAGCAGTTATAAAATACAAAAGTATAGAAATTAAGAAACTATTAGGTGGTGGGCCATTTTAACATGAAAAGGGATTTTGTTCATTTCTAGTAGATTTATTCTCCACGATCACACTGCAAGACCAATTTTTGCTATATTCCTCTTTGGTTGCTTTTCACACCTTTGGCTACCAGGTCTCAGTCTCTGTGGATCTACTTCTTTTGTTCTCCCCTTAAAGTATTTCTCAGGCTTCTCTCCCTGGTGAAATCATGAATCTACTTTATGGATGATGGAAGGCTCAGAGGAGTAACATAAGACCCGGTATCATATCATATCATATATCATATCATATCATATCATATCATATCATATCATATCATATCATATCATATCATATCATATCACATCATTATTGTATCATATTATATAAAACCCGGTCTTATAGTAAAATAAGACCTGGTCTTATTTTAATTTTTGCTCCAAAGATGCATTAGAGATGATTGTCCAGCTAGCTCTTATTTTGGGGGAAACATGGTACATCACATAGACATTTACATGTATGAATTTCGGGGAGTTACTTCACCTGTGTGTGCTCCATTTTCCTCATGTGTAAACTGAGATAGCAATAATATCTGCCTCTCGCATGATGATCAAATGAGTTATTATATCTCAAGCATGCAGAACAGTTTTGACATATATAAAGCACACACTGAGTTAATTGTAATTAAGTAATATCATTAATATCATTTTCAGTGGAGAAGCTAGAGAAGACCAGAATCACTAGATGTGTTCTCTCATTGTCATTAAACATGTTGTTTTATCCAAAAAAAATGTGTTGTCCAAACTTCTTTCCGTAGGCAACTCCTAATGACAATACAAAGGCTTTGGGAAACTGAAGAAGTAGAAAAAGAAATATACATTTTATCATGGTAACTTCTGATATTACCACTTTGATCTATGAATATGAAACTGAGAGAGATAATAGACCAGATGTCCAAACACAAGGAATCTAGCTACCTTAGATATCCATCTGTGTTTTAAGTGCTATTAATTCTGGGAACCCCTGGTAAATCTATATTCAGGGTAAAATAAAGTAAAAGTCACAGATCCTTGTTCCATAGATTTTCCAGAGTTTCCCAGAATTAATCACAAGAAGAAATAACAGGGATGAACAGAGGATTCCATTTAAGCTGATACTTTAATAGTCGTATCCGACAGGGATCTGGGAGCTATCTAGAGACTTGACATTATTATTCAGAGAACATTTGAAATTAACACCATCCTTATTATTAAAATTCTCCATGGAGTTGTTTGCATGTACCTTGATATTGATGCTTTAAAATGCTATTATAACCTTGTGTGTATTAGATTTCAGAACACATAAATTAGAGTAGCTCTTGAAGTTTGATTCCTTTAAACTGGCATTTTGTTTTCAGTACCTCAGTTCTATGCAGGGCTCTGGTGGTTCATCCAGGAGTTTTGATATTTGGCTAACAATGCGATGTTAGCTGTCCACTGAGATATTTTGCTTTGCCTAATTCAGTGTGGTACTATGAAACCCCAGCTAATAACAAGTGGAAAGCATTCTCATGTATCCAAATACAAAGTAACATCAGGAAAAGTGTCCTCTGAAATCAGTTACCCTTAGAAGTGTAGTAAACTGGCATACACCAGTTACATAAGAAATGTTAGTTATCATTTCAGACGTTTGTTGCTATTTAATATGCTATTGTAAATTTTAATGGCTCAATACAGTAAAGATTTATTATTTGTCTTAACTTTGTGTGTTGGGTGGGCTTTGCTGGGCAGTTCTTCTGTTCTATTGATTATGGCTCGGGTCACTCAAGTAAGTGCATTCAGCTTGAACTGCAGTGGGGTTAAAACTTCAATAATGACCTGTTGTCCTCTACAGCCTCTCTTCACATGGCATATAGTTGTCCAGTGGTCTAGCATGGACAACATGAAAACCGGGCTCTAAGAGGGCGAAAGTGGAAGCTGCCAGTCCTCTTAAGCCCTGGTCTGGGAAATCCTAGAACCATACTTCTTCTTTCACCTTCTACTTGGTCAAAACCAGTCACAAGGCCAATAGATTCAAAGAAAGAGGAAATGGAGTCCTGATATGAGAATCCACATGACAATACAGGGATGGAAATTGTTGGTGACGATATTTGGAGACTATGTACCACAGTTACTAAGGTTGTCTAATGACAATTTAATTCTTCAAACAGAATTCTTTGTTTTCAGTTATTACTAGTTTCTTTCTCTACCTCTGCAGGCTCCCTTTCTATCTCATGTGATGTCTTATTTTTAAATTTTTTATTGAGCACACATTTTAGCTATTTTTCCCCTTAATTTCACAGTGAGTACAAAACAGTATTCTCTTCTTCAAAATTCTCAATTCGTCTTCAAAATTATGCTTTTCATTTATCAGCTGTATTCTCTTTTTATTTGTTTCCTCTGTATTTACCGAATATTTTCAAACATACTGGTGTATGCATGTGTACACTTGTGTGTGGCTTGCTTATATTTCTTGACAGACTCTCTATACACTCTGTCAATGTCTGCTATTTGCCCCAAAACATTTGACTACATTCTCCTTTAGACCAGGGAAATGAGTTTTTTTTCCATTTATCTGGGCATCTTTAACTCTTAATGCTGAGGATTGTTGTTGGTTTTTAATCAGTAAAGAGGAAAGGCAGTTACAATCTTAGCTGAAAAATATTTTTTCTGCATGGTATTTATCTTGTTTGCTTTGCAAACAATCTATCAGGCTTGTGTGCTCATCTGACCTTATTTGCAGATACACTCTATGGTTTTCATTATTTTCATGCTGGAACTTTTACCTGCCAGTCTTATTAGAGGGGTACTTATTCAGTTAATTAAAAGTCTTCTCCCAATTTAGTAATCTATGTCAGTTAAAATCATGAGACAAAAAAGTTTCACAATCTTTCTATTCAGTGATGTCTTAGGTGAGGATATAATTGATTACCCCAACTAGGACACTTTGTAGGATAAAGAGGTATTGCTAATATAATAACATACAATAATAAATAAGACAGTAAACCAGGACTGTCTAAGGAAAGCTTGGATATATGGTCATTCATATGTTGTCATGTCTGGAGTCATGACAACCAGTAAGTCTCCAGTTTCCTGTCTCTCCCTCTCCCTATATGGCACCTCCATCCTTAGATTGTACTCCTCCAAACTGATGGGTGTTACCCCCAGTGAGAGTAAGGTCACACTGCTTAGTAGAAGCAATAGAAGCTAAGATGGAGAAAATTTACTTGAAGTAGACTCATACTTGCTTTTTGCTGTTGTTGTTGTTTTTCTTTTTCACTTCATACTGATGTTGTTCCATGACAAGGAAAGGGATACAAGCTGGCTATGTATTTCTCAATTCTCGATGCCTTCAAACTTTAAATATATTGAGTATCTTGTACTTCCTGTCATATTCCCTGAAAGGAAAGTTAATTGTTAGTTGACCCTCCATGCAATAATCTCAAATGTCAAATCTGTTATACATATCTCAACATTTGAAAAATTCTAGTGGCTGGGTATGTGACTTTGTAGTCTGAAAAAGCTCTTGTAGCTGTTTTTAATATGCAGCATCTTCCATCCCCAACACACACATACTGAGAACACTGTACTCTTTGATGTAATAATGAGATGTTATAACAGGTCTTTAGTAGCTAGTATCAGGATCAAGAAAGATGAAATATGAAGAAGGAATTTTTCTATTTAATTTTATATATGAATGACATCTGAGTAAACTTGCTTTTTGTTTGAGGCCAGATGCTCCAAAGGACCAAATCACAGAGGGTAGAAATTTATGGATCTAGTTGTTAATGCATATTTGATCCCTATAATAGCTGTACATGAAATAATTCACTTCAAAATATTCCTCATTTTTATCAAAGGGCTACATAAGAGCTTTATTATACCTCTTATTTTTAAACTGACTGGTACTGTAAATGAAGTTTTACTACCTCCTAATCATCTTCCCCTGGCAAATAGCTATTCAATCATTTTTTTGCAAAATAAAATAATAATCAAAATGATTAATTCATTGGTAGATGGACAGAGGAATTTATCAATGGATAGATATATGATTAAATAAGAACAATAAAATCTTAGTGGTAGAATCTAGATGGTGGGTATTGGAATGTTCATTGTAAAATTCTTTCATTTTTTCTGAATATTTGAGAATTTCCATAATGAAATATTGAGAAAAGGATTATTCTTTTCAATAAAACCACATAGAGGAAAGGGAATTACTTTTTTTTTTTGCTATCCTTTTTCTGACAGCCTCCCACTCACTCCCCCAAAACCACTGAAAGGACAAAAGTTCCAAGCACAGAAAGACAGACTAACTCTGAAGCTCTCACACCTGTCATGTACATTGCAGTCCAGATTGACACACAGGACCTCAGAACTGACCTTTGCAATCTTAGTCTTCTTGGCACCATGTGTCATCCTGAAAGGCGTATCTAAAGATTTTTTACCTGGAATTATAAAATCTCAAGTCAGTAGTATGACCTGACCTTGGTCAGGAAGTAAAACTGCATGGAGGCAAATTGAACTGAGAAAGAGGATGAGTTTAGGAGGGAATTATGCTGCTGAGTAATGTGTATGTTCTGTAACTAGATCTTTGAGTTGAGGGGAGTGCCCTAAGGAGAATGGATGTGAAGGAGAGGGGAAAGACAGTGAGTATCAGATCAAAGCACAGAGAACCTGACCCAAAGAGTTTTATTTGTAAGCCTCACTGACACGCTGCCTAACACACCTGAACAACAACTACAGATGGTCCATCATACCCATCCCACCATCCTATCCCTTCATTCCCAGTACTATTCTTACAAAATAGCCACTGTAGTTTAAAAATGAATAATATTATATGACCTATCCAAAAGACAAGAGGGAAAAAATGAAAGTGAAATTAAAGAACATGAGTATAAACAGATAGAAGTCATACATCATAGGACTTAATACGTAAAGAAACAGGGGATAATTTTATAAAATATTTCTTCATATTCTCAGAGTTCCACTTAACATGTTTTATCAAAAACAAGAGCCCTGAGAAGAGATACAGTGCTCAAATAAAAGAAATGTTAATATTTTGAAGCATAAGAAGCATTACAGAGATAAACCACATTAAAAATAACAACAGGAGAGGTTAGATTAAAATTTGAAAAAGAACAGGAAGATAAGTTTGGGACTATCTTAACAATACAGAAAAGCAGCAAAGTGAAATAATTCTAGATTAGATGATAGGTATGGAAGACAGTCAAAAGATATCATATATATACATATAATCAATTATATTATCTGTATAATTGTTTACTGTATGATTGAGAGCAAGTGGAAGAAAAACCTGTACTTAAAGGTAGAATGAGAAGATATGAGTTGAAAAGATCTTAGTTTGTAAGTATGATAAAAAAAAAGCACACAGTGTATACCAGGAAGAAAAGATAAAAATTATTAATAACAAGGCATTATAGTATTGAAATTACTAAACTACATGTATAAAGAAAAAAATTACATTTCTGCATAAGTAGAAAAAGTAAGTTAGATGAGATGCTTGATGCAGTGTTTGATGACAGAAGAAAGTTGGTCAATATGTACAAAGCTCAAAGGAAAGAAATTATGATGGAAAAAGGTAATACCTCCCTTGTCCTTTGAATATAAAGTCAAAGAACAGATAATCTCAAGTACGCAAGAACTGAGGGAACAGAGTGCTCTTGTCCCATTCTTGGTGAAAAGGGCAAAGGAACATTAGCATATGAAATTCAGCTAACCAATAGAACTTAAATCTTAGGAATAAAAATATAAGAAAGGTAAAAGGATTGTGTCACACACACAAAAAAAAATATTTAAATAGAGAAAGAAGACAAACAGCAAAAAGGATTATAGTTTTAAAGTAAATATAAACATTTTAAATCTTGCCAATAAAAATAATATAAAACTAACAAAAATTAAATGATGAAGATGGGAAACAAAGTATAAGTGTGCCAATGTCTATATCCCTCATAGTAAGAATAAAGAAATATTTTCTACCATTGGAATATGTAGTTGTGTTGGGGGAAGTCATTGAGAGGACGTGATTGCTGGTTGACCCAAGAGCTGGACCCAGGAGATCCTCCTCACCCCCTCCCCTATCTCCTCCTTATCGAACTTACTTTTTCTGCTTATGCAGAAATGTGATTTTGTGGTTTTTTTATACAGGTAGTTCAGCAATTTTGATATTATAATACCCATTATTCCCACACTTAAGATCTGTTCCATGGATGGAGCCTTAAAAGAGTAGTGTGTCCTTGAGGTCATCTGAATGGTATATGTGACTAAACCCAGTTAAATCCTCTATATAAACTGGCGGAAATGTGCAGAGATGTATTGTAGTGCCCCAGAGGAAGCCTCCTTTGTAAGTTCCCTTCTTTTTTAAACCTGCCACCTAGCAGTCTGGAGTAGTCTGCATCGTTCCTTGGTCTCCTCTTGTATGCCGTCCACTTTGCAAACCAGCAAGTTTTTAAAAAGCACGTATTGACTCCAACTTTTTCAAGGTATTAATATTTTTTTATCTCTCTCTTTTTTTTTTTAATTTAAAGAGGTTTTTTGTTTGTTTGTTTGTTTTTTAAAGAGACGTTTTGTGCTATGGAAACCTTATATGAAGTTCAAAGAAGGCTTCAGTTTAACTTTTTCATCACTTGAATTCAAGTTAAATCTGTCCTGTGAATGAGGCTGGGAAGCTGTATGAAATGCTGTTTCCAAAGTATGGCAATGGGTCTGGGTGTGGGGATTTTAGTGGCTCTTTTAATATTTTAATTTTCTGTACTGATTTTAAATATATATATATATATATATATATATATATATATATATATACACACACACACATATATATATGTATAGATATATAATTATTTTTTTCAGAAAACATGATCATATTTCTTTTAAAAATGTGATCACTTCTGTCTTGTGTGAACATAGAAATATCTTTGAGGATGATACTCTGACCTTTTCACTTCTATTGGCCACTCATTTGTGCATGACTAGTTACTTTGGATGGTTATCTGTACTAGCCATTAAGATGGTAAAATCACCGGAGTGATCAATGCCATTTAGTTTCTGGTAGCTTAGACAAAAAATGACTGGTTTGCTAAAAATACCTGGAAAATTTATGAAGAATAACTTAGTTTATTGTCATTGCTGAGATTCATAGGGTTTTGTTTGTTTGTTTGTTTGTTTGTTCTAAGTTTTAAGGCTAACTCCAAATTCCTAGAGCCACAAGAATATAGTGTTACTCTTCATAAGCATAGAGCTGAAGGTCATTAGAGTTGCTCAGGAGGCTTACTCAGTGTTTCCTCCTATGAAGAGTTGGTGTTTAAAGTGTGATTCTAAGTGTTTGTAAATTGAGTTACATTTTCACAGGATAACCTTCTCAGCAATATATTTGTGTAATGTTAACGTTACTGGATTTGTTTGTGTTGTTAAGGTGGAAACACGTGCTACTGGGAGGTAATTATTATAAAGCTCCTTAATTATTGATTTCCCCAACATACCAGGGTTGACATTTTAGCAGATATAATGAAGAGCGAGATATGCATTACCAGAACAGAATGGATAAACGCACAATTTAA